>NW_024412388.1:79611457-79758957 GCF_014898765.1 Herpailurus yagouaroundi | reverse complement strand
CAAGAGCACACTGTATACACTATATGTTAGCCAACTTGACAATAAATTATATTTAAAAATAAACAAATAAAAACATTTAAAATTTTTCAAAAAATAAAATATTTTAAAGCTTTAATTCTGAAATAATAATACCTGCTCACATTTACCGAGTACCTACTTTCTGCATGCCAGGCACTCACAACTTTATGTGGGTAGCATGATTATCACTCTCTGTTTACAGATAAGGAAACTAAGGTATATAAAGGTTATAAAACTTTCCCAGTGTCTCATAGTAAGGAGGAAGGCAGGATAACTCCATTATCTTTGAAGTACTTGTGCTCCCTTTATAAAAGTATAAGACAGGAGATCTAACTCCCACATCCTAATTCAACATATTGCAACTTCAAGAAAGTTTTAGGTTATATAAGAAAAAATCATGAACTATTAGCCACAACTCTAAAAGATAGTAATCAACCATTAACAGATCACTAGGCAGTAATATTTTCAGATATGTTTGTGTTCATCTTCTCTAAATATATGCAAAGCAAATATGTTGATCATATCACTCTATATTTGCAAGTATATTAATATCAACACGTTTTATTCATTAAAAATCCTAACATTATACCCAGAAAACAATTGCAGTCATGAAACCTAGCTTTCTATGTAATTTAAGGCCACAATTACAATATACAAAATATTCTATTTTAAAACGTTTCAGTTCTTTCTCCATTTCCACACAAAACTCCTTTTTTCCATAACAAGATACTGTACCTTAATTTTTCTTTCAGAATTTCAAGGTCACTTTTATATACACCACACTTTTCCTGCAGCCTTTTATTTTCTTTTTCACAGCTAATTAGATTTTTCTCTAATATTTCTTCTTCAACTTGAACCTAAAACAATAATTTGTTTTAAGTGGACATACTACTGTAGTCATAAATTTTAGGTGTTTCAAACTAAAAAGTAGTGACTTCAGAAATAAGCAGGAGAGTAGAGTAAGTATTTCACACGTTTAAGTCCCCAGCCTTGTAGTGAAAGGAGCAAAGTGACGGGCAGTAACAAAGGACGAGGAGGTGGATGCCACCGCCTGTCCAGAAATGGTTGAGAGCCTATGACAGAGGGGCAATGGCACTATCACCCGACAGGAAGCATTCTGGCCTCACGGGAGCAAAGCAAACAATTTATGCAGGGATGCTGCATGAAATTAACTAGAGGCTAACTATGCTGCAAATGTTATGGAGAAATAACTTTTGAAATTTTAGCCACAAGATACTCCCACTGAAATTACAGTCCAAATCTAAACCAGATAAAAATCAAGCACTCAGGTGAGAGTGGTGGGAGTGACAGAATAGGCAGATCTGCCTGTTACATCGACCTAACTAGACGTACCTACTGAGTGTGGTTTGAACTGATAATCCTAAGGAGAAATGTGAAAAAAAAAAAATCATCTTAACATTTTTCTCTTTCCTCTATAAAGTCCTCCCTCTCCCTGAACATATTACCCCTGCTGGGTATTCTATCTCCCCCGACAAATTACCTTATTAAAAATCCCTCCTACAAAATTTCATTCCCACAGGGATCTTCTCCAAGGCCTTCAAAACAGTGATCTGATTTACACTTAAGAACAGTATCTGACAGGATTTTAAGAATTTTTCATTGAAATATAGTTGACAAACAATGTCACATTAGTTTCAGGTGTACAATACAGTGATTCAGCAACTCTATGCGTTATGCTGTGTTCAAAAGTGTAGCTATCATCTGACGCTACATATACTATTATAATACAATTGACTATATTCCCTATGCTGTACCTTGGATGCCTGTGACTTCCACATGCCATAACTGGAAGTCTGTATCTCCCACTCCCCTTCACCAATTTTGCCCAACACCTCATCAGTTCTTTGTATTTATGGGTCTGTTTCTGCTTTTTGTTTGTTTATCTTTTAGAGTCCACATATAAGTGAAATCATATGGTATTTCTTTCTTATTAAACTTTTAATAATAATATTTCTTCTACCCTTCTACCTTTCTTTGAACAGAATCATTAACTTTCTCTTTTTCAATTACTATCTCAAGATGGAATTCTCTCATGTTAGTATCTATCAACCAGACCTCTCTTCTGAGCTCAATGTCTGAATACTCAACATGTGGCCTTTCTCCAAACAGGTTTTATTATCCATATGACTTGAAAATATTAAGTGAATGTAATAAAGTCACTATACTACCATGTAGAATCTGTTAAAGGAATTTTCCCTTTGAGAGGAAGGAGTAAGATTCTCTCAGGGTGGTAGGTCCAGGGAGACAACTGAAGGCTATACAATCTACTCTGTCTTCATTTTCATGGAGGTGATAGGAACAAATTTTCTGCTTCTACTTCTACAGCTCCAACCTCTGCTCACTCACCTCATCTTTCTCCGTATTCTTTTCTTTCTCTGTATTTTGTTCTTCCCCTTGTCTCCATTCTTTTCCCACTTTGACAAAAAAGTTTCTGCTCATTATAAGATTATGAACACCAGCCTTAGCCAATATTTACAATTCTTTATTCCAATGATTTTATTACAAGGTCATAAAAATCATTCCCCACTTTAACTATAAACAAATACATTCTATTTATGTCTATTTTTATTTTTAGAATATGGACAGTTCCAAAAATGCTGAATTTGCACAACTGATTCTTACCTTTTCCAGTTTTTCAGCCACTTTTTCTTTATAATGTTGGAAAGCTTTACTCAGCTCTTCAGCATTATATAGTGCTTCATTCCTTTGTCGTTCAGCTCTAAAATTTAAAAAGGGAGAATAAAAGTAAAGAATGCTCTGCATTTAACTAGTGAAACTCCAAAGTAACCTATATTTTATTATAAGAAATAATTAGAGACAAGCAGTACTAAAAAAGAGTATTGAGCTTAAGCTGCAAAATGAAGAATAGAGACTACAATAATTTCCTCACTGTATCAATATGAAAAATAAAATATAAAGCACCACATAAACTTTGAAACATACATACATTCTTATGTGTTAGCAATTTTTTTCTCTATCTGGAAAAGATCAGGGAAGCAGCCTAGGCTGTATAAACTCAAAAATCAGAATTTCAAAATATTACAGAATCAATCCATGGTCTAGTATATTAAAAATATTCGGTAAATCCTGTGACCTTTGCAAAGGGCAAGTAAATTTTCAAAAAGGTATTTCAAAAGACAGTAGTAACTTCCAAAAGATGTAAAAATCTGAACAAAAAAATCTACGCACTATGAAGCACTGTCTTAGTTGACCCTGACCTTTCCTCATACTTTTCACACTGAGTTGAGACAATTAGGCCAATGTAGTCAATTTCATAGCTACCTCTAAAAATTATTCTAGTATTTAAACCTCTTCTCATCATATTCATTCCAATGTAAGGGTAGTTAGTGACTCTACTCTTATCAAGAGTGAATTTCTCTACACTCTAGACCTCAGCTCTTCCCCTTTCAGGGACTTAACTCTATCTTCTATACTTTCAGTCTCTTCTCTACTGGTTTACAAATTCAGTGGAAGTATCTCTTACTTTCTAAATATATGTAGTACTTAAGTTTGGATAGCAACTGTGGATATCAAAGTATCTATCTGGTTCCAAAGTTTTAGATAAATGGTAATGGTTTAAATATTTTCTTCAATGTTTATTTATTTTTGAGAGACAGAGTGCAAGTGGGGAGGGGCAGAAAGAGTAGGAGACACAGAATCCAAAGCATGCTCTGAACTGTTGGCAGAGCCCGACGCAGGGCTTGCCAATGTCGGACACTTAACCGACTGAGCCACCCACGTGCCCTGGTAAGAGTTTAAATAATAAGGGATTTATCTAAAAATCTAAGAGAATATATTCCATTACATAGTTTGCATAAATAGAGCTCAGAGGGCAAAGGATACCTGTATTTCTCACTTAAACAAAACCCTCCACTGATATGCTTTCCTCTCTTGTCCTTGCTTTTAAGACAAACTTAGCCACTTTTACACTTACCTACTCTTCCTCACCACCAATTAAAAAAAGCAAAGACAGATTTTAGCCATACAGAAAAGTATACATAAACATCCATGTACTCCCAATCAAGCTTTAATGAATCTTCTTTTTTTTGTTTCATGTAGCATTTTTTACTTTAAGCAAACATTATAGACATTACAGAGCTGAGGTCCCTGTGTCCCTTCCAAATCCCATTCCCCTGACTTCTTCCAAAGGTAACCATAGTCTTTTTTTTTTTTATTACAAAACATTTTGTATGTTCACATGTTCACCTAAGCCCACAAGTAATACATCCCAATTCACTTATTCCAAGAGGCACATTATTTTCATCATTTTAACACCTCTAAAATTGGTATGTATTTTATAATTAATGGTATATAATAGCTTCACGGTGATATTTTTCTTACTGATTACCTAAATAATGATGCACCTTAAGATCTGTGTAATCTTATATTCAATAAAACATCATAGTTTCTTCCCATGTTTTTATACTTTATATGATCACCCTATATATATTTATAGCATCACACTATATATATATCCTTCTGCAGATTGCTTTTATTCAGTATCATTCAAGATCTATGTTCATCTTTGTGACTATAGTTCATTTAAAAAAAATTTTTTTAATGTTTATTTTTGAGAGAGACAGAGACAGAATGTGAGTGGGTTAAGGGCAGAGAGAGAGGGAAACACAGAATCTGAAGCAGACTCCAAACTCTGAGCTGTCAGCACAGAGCTTGATGTAGGGCTCAAACTCACAAGCCGTGAGATCATGACCTGAGCCAAAGTCGGATGCTCAACCGACCGAGCCACCCAGGCATCCTGACTATAGTTCATTTTTTAAAATCTAGGGCATACTATTCTATTGCATGAAAATAGTATAATTTATTCTGTACATTTTTTATTTGATAGACATTGAGGTTGTTTCCAGCTAATACAAACATGTTGCAGTGAACATCCCAGTGCACAGCTTCTTGGCAGTATGTGGGAGAGTTTCTTTAAAATAAACAAGAGCTCTGTGCTGACAGCTCAGACCCTGGAGCCTGTTTCGGATTCTGTATCTCCCTCTCTCTCTGACCCTCCCCGTTCATGCTCTGTCTCTCTGTGTCTCAAAAATAAGGAAACATTAAAAAAAAATGTGTTTATGTGCTCGCTTCAGCAGCACATATACTAAAAAAAAAAAATGTGTTTAAATAAACAAGAGCTGAACTGCTAAATACTTTCCAAAAGGTATTTCCAAGTTGAAGGAACAAGGTAGGAGCACCTTTAGCTTTATGAAATCTTTTTTATTAGTTTTTTTTAAGTTTTTTTTTTTTTTAATGTTTATTTACCTTTGAGAGAGAAAGAGCACAGTGGGTGAGGGGCACAGAGAGAGGGAGACAAGACACAAAATCTGAAGGCGTCTCCAGGCTCTGAGCTGTCAGCACAGAATCCAAGGCAGGGCTAGCAACTCACAAACTGAGAGATTATGACCTGAGCCAAAGTCAGACACTTAACTGATTGAGTCACCCAGGCATCCCTAGTTTATTTATTTTTTGAGAGAGACAGCAAGCAAGTGAGCAACCGTATGTGGGGGAGGGGCGGAGAGCAAGGGATACAGAGAATCCCAAGCAGGCTTCACACTGCGGACATTTTGAACTCACAAAATATGAGATCATAAACTGAGCAGAAATCAAGCATCTTGGATGCTTAACCAACTGAGCCACCCAAGCACCCCTGAAACCTTTTTTTAAAAAGTGGTACAGCAGCACTATCAATTTACATTCCCAACCAAAAATGTGTGTAAGAGTTTCTGCTGTACTACTACACCTTCACCCATGCTTAGAGAAAACAGTATATAATAATAAAATAACCTACTTCAGCCTCTCAACAATCTATAATGAAGTACCAAAAATGAGGCAGTCACAGGTTAAGTAACTTGTCTAAGATCTCATAGATTACAGGGAATATAACCTGTTTCCAAAAACTCTTAAGCATTTTGCACTACTACCTCTGGCATGGCATTCAATCTAGCAGGCCATAGCACTACAGTGTTTGGGTTTAAATTCTCACTGTACCACTTTCTGTGTGTTCTCAATCTCTCTCAAATTCAGTTTCTTCATCTGTAAAATGAGGATGTTGTCAATATTCTATGATTGTTTGAAGAGTAAACAAGTTATACACTTAAAGCACTTAGAAAAGTATTTCCATATAGTGAATGCTAAGTTATTATAATTATCACCAAATTAAAAACTTATGCCCATCTAATAGTGTTAAGTGATTGTATTTTTACAACCTCATTGTAAATTTTTTTTAATTTTTTAACATTTATTCATTTTGAGAGACAGAGTGCAAGTGGGGGTAGGGCAGAGAGAGAGGGAGAAACAGAATCCGAAGAAGGCTCCAGGCTCTCAGCTGTCAGCACAGCACCAATGTGGGGCCCGAACTCACCAACAGAGATCATGACCTGAGCCAAAGTCTGACACTTAACCATTCCATACAGTTTTTGAAGTTTTATTCAAGGTAACTTAATGCAGGAGAGGGGTGGTGGGGAGAGGAGATATCCACCAGCAAAAATTCACATAGCACTGCAGCTATTCTCCACAAAGTCCAGACCTTAGCCTATAGGTTTAATAAAGCAAGGGGACACATGGAGTGGAGTGGGAAGAGCACTGTAGTGAGATCAAAGGGTTTTGTATGTATTTCAAAAGATTGCATGCACCTGACAGCTAACCTTTAATCAAACCTTGAGGCACTACCTGTATGTCAGAAATGGAAAAGACTATGTTATTTCTTACAGATTCCTGGGAGGCCAAAGCAAGCCTCTCCTCATCCCTACCTTGATGGGCATTTCTAAAAGGTATGTATATTAATCTCCAAGGGTCCTGGAACACATAAGCCCCAAGAGAGGTAATCCAGTGAACATGAACAAGATGGAAGGCCAAAGATAGAGTCAGTATTGTCAGTACTCCTACAAGTTCAAAGCTGGGATCTAATTATTAAAATCAATAATTAATTCTCCCAGCCACAGTTTTTGAACTTTTTTGTTTTTTAAATTTCAAACAGGTACTCCTTAATGCAGATTCGCCAATTTTTGATATTTTGCCACAACTGCCCATGTCTCTCACTTGAGAGATTTTTTTTGTACTGAACTACATTCTAGAGTAATTAGTAACCTTCGCCTTTATTTTATTTTAATATTTTTTTAATGTTTATTCACTTTTTGAGAGACAGAGAAGAGTGTGAGCAGGGCAGGAGCAGAGAGAGAGAGGGAGACACAGAATCTGAAGCAGGCTCCAGGCTCTGAGCTGTCAGCACAGAGCCGAATGCGGGGCTTGAATTCACGAACCGTGAGATCATGACCTGAGCCAAAGTCAGACACTTAGCTGACTGAGCCACCCAGGTGTCCCAGTAACCTTCACCTTTAATACTTTAGTACGTATCCTAAGAACACAGACAATGCCTCATATAACCATAACTATCAAATACAAGAAATCTGAAACTGTTACAACACTATTATCTAATGTACAATTCACATGTAAGCTTTATCAATTATTCCAATAATGTTCTTTACAGACCTTTTTTTTCCTTCTGATCTAGGATCACATACTGCTTTTAGTTATCATAAATCTTTAGTTTCTTTAATCTGTAATACCTCAGCTGTTTGTTAAGTCTTTCATGACACTGGCTTTTTTTTTTTTTTACAATAATAGCTTAAATTTATTGAACATCTATTATGTGCCACAGAGAGTTTTAGCTGCTTTACATACCTAATCAAAGAGTCACAACTCATTAAACTGGACATTATCCTTATCTTATCTGTAACTAGGACCCAGAAAGATAACACAATATTTTCAAGGTATGCCCTCATAGTTACTAAGTAGTAAACCTAATGTATGAATCTAAGAAGGAGGTGGACTTAACCACTGGACTACTGATACAAAATTAGATGTCAGACAAGATACATAAAAAACATGTGCGTTTAGAATCATGCTATGCATGGGGTGCCTGGGTGGCTCAGTCAGTTAAGCATCCAGCTTCTACTCAGGTCATGATCTCACAGTTCGTGGGTTCTAGCCCAGCACTGGGCTCTGTGCTGACAGCTCAGAGCCTGGAGCCTGCTTCAGATTGTGTGTCTTCCTTTCTCTCTGCCTCTCCTGTGCTCATGTTCTGTCTCTGTCTCTCAAAAATAAATAAACATTTTTAAAAAAAATCATGCTATGCAAATAATTTTTTTCTTATAGGGAAATATGGGCATTTTCTGTTTAGTAGATAGTAAAAACATACACACACACACACACACACACACACACACACACACAGGTTACTCAAAGGTCTACTCTGACACTGCTATTGAAGAGTCACACGGATGAGATCTTCAACAGCCAGAAACTGATGGTCAATTCTGTGTTTTCTGTGAAGCCCTGGATTCAATGACTCTACCTTCTTTTACTTCCCAATGTGATCAAGTATATAACCCATGACTAATACTGGCATAAATGTGCAGCAGCCACTCAAGCTATTTGGAAGTTGCTTATCACTACAACATGATTTTCTCATCCTGCTTCCCCTCTCTTTTCTCAACTACCTACTATTTCTTAAGCCTATGTACTTCACCGTGAGAGAAACACATCAAACTAGGGTTCTCTTCTGCTCTCCAAATGATGTGTACCCAGTGAGAAATTCAGTAAATCAGTGAATAAATGCTGCTAAATATTTGCTTAACCTTGTCTGTTTCCTCATGAGGAGATTCAGGCTATTCATTCTGGGGAGCACACTCCTCCATAAATGACATAGTACCCCTCTTATTATATACCACATATAAAAACACATGATGGCAGTCTGTCCAAAACCTTGGTGGGTTTTTTGTTTTGTTTTGTTCTGTTTTGTTTTTTTGGGAGACTGAGAGAGAGAGAGAGAGAGAGAGAGCGAGCCAGAGAGAGAGAAGGAGGGAGAATCTTAAGCAGGCTCCATGCCCAGCTCGGAGCCCAACTTGGTACTGGATCCAACCACACTGGGATCATGACCTGAGCCAAAATCAAGAGTTAGACGCTTAATCGACTTAACCACCCAGGCATCCCCACCTTAACTTACTGATTCTTCCATTATTTCCTCTGATTCGTAATGCTACCTCTTACATATCAAGTTTCTACTGTGTGTATGTTTGCTAAAAAGGGTCTGTTCTATACCACTGATATTTTTTGGTTTATTCCTATACCAACATCACATTGACTTAATTAACTTCAGAAGTCCTGGTGTCTATAGGCATGCTCTCCACCTTGGTCTACAGCTTCAAAATTGCCTCCTTTATTCTTGGACCTTGGCTCTTCGGTATAATATTTACAGTCCGTTCGTTAAGTTTTACCAAAAATCTGTTGGGATATTGATGGGAATTATATCAAATGTATCAATTATTTTGGGAAAAAGTGACACTTTTATATTAGGGTTCGTTTCAGAAAAATGGTATCTACTTCATTTTAGTATACATGCTGCCAAAGTGAGCAATGGGGTATACTTCATTAGGTAGATCTCTTAAGACTTGCAACCAAATTTTATAATTTTCTCCACTGGATTAATCATGTCTTTTATTCTGATGTTTTGACATCTGGAACTTCACTCACCCTAGGAAGACTGGCCCTCCCTCCCAAGGTTAGCCAATTCTTAGAGACAGTAAACTACTCACCTGGAAGTGTACCTTTCATAAACAAACTAATCAATCCAGAGCCTCCTCCTCACTCCTCTATTTGGCTCTTACACTCAGGACCAATAATCCCCTATCCTACTTACCTCAGGACCAGGTACCACACAACTCAGGACAGCCTTACACTACAGCCCGCTGAGATTATTCATACTAGCCAATCCTAAACCTGCCTTCCCTGCTTTCACTGTGCCTTCCCACACAAACCACAAAAACATCTCTTTTCCTCCCAAATCCCTCAGTCTCCTGACCAACCCTGATGCTTCCCTGTGTGGCCCCCTACATGGCCTGTCATGTCTCCTGTTTCTAGGGATTTGTGACTATAAAAACTCCTTCTGCATGACAGTCATTTCCATGTCTGTGTGTCTCACCACACCTGATGAAAGCAAATCTGAGCACATTTTTAAATCTTCATTAAGATTGTACATATTTTCTGTATTTTTTTTCTTATTTAACTAGTAGTTTTTATTTTAATGTTTTACTAAGTAGAGAAGTCTTAAGTGAATGAGTTTTTATATATGTATACATCCACAAAATTACTATCCAGATCAAATACAGAATATTCAAGTACCCAAAAGACTCCCTCCAACATTCTTTACTCAAAAAGGTAAACACTACTTGGAGTTTTTAATACCATATATTAAAGAATATATGAATCAAGAATTTTACCTATTCTTGATTTCTTATGGAAATGTACTATATTTTGCACCTGGCTTCTTTTGCTTACATTATCTATGATATACATTCACTTATGTTGTTAATAGTTTTAGTTGCTCTTTTCCATGAGTGTATATGTTCCATAATGTGAATATAACACAATTTATTTATTCTATTATTAACATTTAGCAATTATGAATGAAACTACTTTGAACACTCTTGCACCTATCCTTTGATAGATACAGGCATTCATTTCTGATCTAAATGCTAGATCACAGGGTGACTTATGTTAGCTTTAGCAGATAATGGCAAAGTTTTCCAAAGTGTTTCTACCAATTTACACTCTTAGAAATATATGAGAATTGGAGGGGCTCCACAAGTTTGCCAAAACTTGATATTTTGAGTCATTTTCATTTTAGCCACTGTGGGCCATAATGGGCCTGTTTCCTTTTGTCATCACCCTTGTTTTGTTTATTACTTTCTTGTAGGAAAATCTTTAACTATTGAGTCAATATCTTTAATAGCTATATTTCCATCCAGGTTTTCAACTTATTAAGTTCTGTTAAATTATATTTTGTTGAGTAATCATTTATTGAGTCCAAATTTTCATATTTATCATTCTAAAATGGTTCATAGTATTTGGTCTTATTTCTTCCTTTTTTTTTTTTTTTTAAATGTTTATTTCTTGAGAGAGAGAGAGAGAGAATGTGAATAGGGGAGGGGCAGAGAGAAAGGGAGACACAGAATCCAAAGCAGGCTCCAGGCTCCAAGCTGTCAGCACAGAACCCAACACCGGGCTCAAACCCACAACCACAAACCATGAGGTCATGACCTGAGCTGAAGTTGGACACCCAACCGACTGAGTCACTCAGGCACCCCTTTCTTAAATCATAGCTAAATCTATACTTTAGAAGTCCTTTTTAATCCCAATATTGTTTTTTGTGCTTTGTCTCCTTGATTAATTTTGTCTGATGCCCATTAGTTTGGCCATTATGAAAAGAACCAGATTTAGGTTTTGGTGATTTTCTCTATGGTTTCCTTCTTTTCTATTCGATCATTTAATCCTATATTATTTCAATACTTCTATTTCCTATTTTACTTTTGATGATTTCTTCAACTGTCCTTTTCCTGACTACATAAATTGGATGTTTTAGCTCATTCATTTTCATGCATATATTAATTTCAATATATGCATAGGAGACTAAAAATTTCCCTCTAAGAATATCTTTGGTGTCAGCCCACAAGCTGTGGTATTTTTTATATCGCTCTGTTCTAAAAGTTTTTTTTTTAATTTTTTAAAAATGTTTATTTATTTTTGAGAAAGAGAGACAAGAGTGTGAGTGGGAGAGGGACAGAGAAAGAAGGAGACACAGAATCCAAAGCAGGCTCCAGGCTCTGAGCTGTCAGCATAGAGCCCAATGCGGGGCTTGGACTCACGAACCATGAGATCATGACCTGAGCCAAAATCGGACACTTAACTGACTGAACCACTGAAGCGCCTCAAAAGTTTTCTAATTTTTGTCCTAATTTCTTCAATGGTCCGTAAGTAGCAAGAAAGCTGGCTTTAAATTTCTAAAAATACATGATTTGGGGGGGGATTACATTCTAACTTAATTGTACTACAGTCTGAGAAGGTAATATACACAACATCAATCTTTTGGTGTTTGTTGAAACTCATACTTTCTGGCATAGTGAGGTAAAGATTATAAATGTTCTAGAAGTGCTTGAAAGAATATGACTTTTCAAACTGTTGTGTATAGGGTTCCATAAATACATACATTAGATCAAGATTACTAGTTGTCATTCAACTCTTCAATTTCTTGCTTTCATGTTACTAATCTAATAATTCCTAGTAAATGTGTAAGAATGTTACCTGTATGATTAAAGGTTTGCTCATTACCATGTGAAATTTTATTTTCTTTATATATTTCTGGGCTTGACTATTAGATACATGTAAGTTTAGAATCTTTACAGGCTCCTGGTTAGATATTATTTAAACCTTATATAAGAGTCTTCTTTTTAAACTTTATTTGAGAGAGAGAGAGAGAGAGAGAGAGAAAGCAAGCAGGGGAGAGGGCAGAGGGAGAGAGGGAGAGAGAGAAAGAAAGAAAGAGAGAGAGAGAATCGTAAGCAGGCTCCACACTCAGCACAGAGCCTGATGTGGAGCTTGATATGATGACCTGGGATTATGACCTGAGCTGAAATCAGGAGTATGACACTCAACCAACTGGGCCACCCATATAAGAGTCATTTTTATGCTCAACATCACTCATCATCAGGGAAATACAAATCAAAACCACAATGAGATACCACCTCACACTGGTCAGAATGGCTAAAATTAACAACACAGGAAAACAACAGATGTTGGTGAGGATGCAAATAAAAAGGAACCCTTTTACATTTTTGGTGGTAATGCAAACTGGTGCAGCCACTCTGGAAAAAGTATGGAAGTTCCTCAAAAGAGAAAAAACTAGAACTATCCTACAACCCAGCAACTGCACTACTATACTTAGTATAGGTAAATACTTTTACCCAAAGTATACAAAAATACAGATTCAAAGGGGTACATGCACCCTGATGTTTAAAGCTGCATCAACAATAGCCAAACTATGGAAAGAGTCCAAACGTCCATTGACTGGATGTCCACTGACTTTATCCATGAATGGATAAAGAAGAGGTGTATATACATACAATGGAAAATTACTCAGCCATCAAAGATAATGAAATCTTGCCATTTGCACTGATATAGATGGAGCTAGAGTGTATTATGGTAAGCAAAATAAGTCAAAGAAAAATACAATATGATTTCACTCATATTGTAATTGGAATTGAAGAAACAAAACAGATGAACACAGAAAAAAAAAGAGGTAAACCATACAACAGATACTTAAGTATAGAGAACAAACCGAAGGTTGATGGCGGCACGTGGCGGGGGGGGGCGGGAAATGGGTTAAATGAGTGATGGGTATTAAGGAGGGCACCTGTGATGAGCACTAGGTATTGTATGTAAGCGATGAATCAGTAAATTCTACTAAAAATGAGTATTACACTGTATGTTAACTGGGATTTAAATAAAAACTTGAAAGAAAAAAATTTTTTGAAAACAAAAATGGAGACTATGATTTTATCCTGTGTAAAAAGCTGTTATAATTATATTATTATATTGCAAAATATTATTAAACTAAAAAATTTTAAATGTTTATTAGTTTAAATGTTAATTGACATTGATAGTTAAGGGTTCCTTAGTCAAGACTACCTACAAAACTTTATATTAAGACATGCTTTATACAAAATCAGGGCACCTGGATGGCTGAGTTGGCTAAGTATCTGGCTCTTGATTTCAGCTCAGGTCATGATCTCAAGGTTTGTAGGTTCAAGCCCTGTGTCAGTCTACACATTGATAGTGCAGAGCCTGCTTGGGAGTCTCTCTCTCTCTCTGCCCCTCCCCAATTTAGGTATGTGTGCACGCTCTCTCTCTCAAAATAAACTTAAAGAAAAAAAAAAAGACATGCTTTATACTTTCTTTTACTCACGAATATATTTACTCATGAATTTTATGTAGGAAATAATTTCAGAAAAAAGTAAATATCATTACATTGATAATCATTATCAGATCTAATCCCAATCCAGAATGCCAGTAACATGAAATTTTTAGTGAAAAATTAAAAACTATTAACAGACAAAAAGAACATTAAATTTTTCTACTGCTAAGTTTCTGAAATATTTTCATTTTAAAAATTAGCTACAGGGGTGCCTAGGTGGCTCAGTCAGTTAAGCATCTGACTCTCAATTTCTGCTCAGGTCATGATCTCACAGGTTGTGAGTTTCAGCCCTGCATCGGGCTCCGTGCTGACAGCGCAGAACCTGCCTGGGATTCTCTCTCTCTCTCTCTCTCTCTCTCTCTCTCTCCTCCTGCCCCTCTCCTGCTCACTCTCTCACTCTCAAAAATAGATAAATAATTTAAAAGCAGATAATAAAAATTAGCTACAATTTAAAAAAGGTAATATATTCTTTTTCCCCCTACAAAAACAATTATCTGCTTTAAAACACATACCTCTTTCCTTGTTTACTTTGTTCAAGTAAGTCTACCTTTAACTTTATACATTCCTCTTGGGACTTCTGCAAACTCTGCTCCTTTTCAATCACCATTTTCTGGCTCTGCTCTAATTTATCTTCTGCCTCTCTATAAAATAAAGGAAAATATTTTTTAAAGGCTATTAAAGAGATTATTCCAGTTATGCAAGATAGCTCAACATTAGGAATTCTATCAGCTTAAATTAGCAAGGTAAAAGAAACCAAGATTTAGTGAGAAATAGAGAAAAGGCATATTTATCACTTATCAACTAAGAGTTTTTACAAGGAATAAAATGATACATATACAGTCAGATACTAGAAGCATAACCATACAGTTCAAAAATTAGGTAAGAATGACTATTATTACCACTATATCCAATGATTTTTCTGATAGTTACTAAAAGAAAAATGAAAAAGTACTAAATAGAAATTTTGAAAAGGAAAGACAATATTTTCTTTTTCTGCTAATATTATTAGCTGCCTGAAAAATCCAGGAGAATCAAAATGCAAAATTATTAAGGTAAAATAATACGACAACTAGTCCAATTACAAAATAATTATATTACACAAAGAGCAACAGCCTTCCTATATACCATCAATTAACAGAACATGAACAAATTCACAACAACCAAAAATATAAAATATCTAGGAATAAAATTACAACATCATGTGATACAAGGAAAATTACAAAATTCTGATGGTCACAAAAGATGACTTTAGTGTACATCAGAATAACCTGCAGGACTTACTAAAACACATATTACTGGATCCCACCTCTCACAGTTTGTGATTCAGTAAGTTTGAGACAGAACCTGAGATCTACAATTCTAACAACTTCCCAGAAGATGCTAATACTGCTGGTCCCAGAACTACACTTTGGGAATCATCAAAATGGAATGATATGCTATTTACTATGCATATATTTCTCATTTTATTCAAAGCAAAAGGGGATAAATTATAAAGTGCCTGATTCCTTGTATTTTATTCTTAAACTCCCATTGAAGCACCAGTATATACTACTATATAGGGCAAGAAATGAATTAGTGCATATTCAATAAAAGCATGTAAATAAGCATCTCAGCTCATTTTATGTCTTTTTTTAGCCCCCATAAAACACGTGCATCTTGGAGCCAAGAGGAGTTATGATGGACCACAGAACAGATTCCACAGGTCCTAAGATAGTCTCTAAGCCACTAGAAATTTATGGGGTGGGGAACAAGATTTCACAAGATATATCAAAAAGCACAAGTAGGAAGTAAAAACTTTAAAGCCATAAAAACTATATTTACCTCAAAACTTTATCTTGGGCTGAAACTTCTGCTTCCAAATTTATAATGTGTTCTTCCAAGATAGGCACACTGGCTGCCTGTTGTTGAACAGATTCAAGCATAGAAACCTAGAACAAAAAAGTAACTTTTAGCGCATTTTCTTTCACAAAATAATCTACTTGATCCTTTGTTTCTTTTTCTGTTTGCGAGGGTGTTCAATATAAAGCCCCAATCATCGATCAAATGTGAAGCTCACCCTATCTCTTCCTTTGATCAACATTTACATGGGTGTGTCATCATCACAAGCCAATATCAGCATGTAAGCTCCAGCCATTACCCTCAACTTAATATCCCAAGATAATTGATTAACTATTTGGGGGGGAATAAAGAATCTCTACTGAAACCAACCAGGAAGATAAATTTCACATAAACAGAAAATTCAATATAAAAGATAAAATTATAAAAAAGTAAATAAGAAAATGCCTACTGAACCATTTTACAATTTAAGACCTAATTTTAGAATACATCTTACTAGAGAAAACTTAGAAAATACAAAAAGCAAAGTAATCCTACAACCTGGAAGATAAAAACAATATAGCAGGGTGGGAATCTACAACCTAAATGGTGTCTGGAAAGAATATCAATAAGGGACCTAATTATCCCTGAAAAAAGGAAGCATGAGGTCCAGGAAAGAAAACCCAGAATACAGCTAAAAATGTGCTGGTAAGTCAACCCTCCTTTTCCCATTCCTTTCAAAACACCAACAGTCCAGTGATAGCCTACCAGGAAGAGAGAGAAAATTTATTATCTAAGGAACTGAACAGGAAAGGTTTAGGACTATGTAGAACGATGAGCAGGGATGAAGTAGTTATAAACAAGTTGGTTGACATAAAACAGTTTCCAACTTCCTACATCATCTCATTTAGGGCTATCCCACAGGTGGGAAATCAAAGGATTCTTTGCTGGAAAAATTCAACATACTGATTTTGGGCAAAAGAGGCTGGGTATCTCCCTAGAAAAGATCCACCTCCCCAGGCATCACCAACATATGAAGTGCATTGGACAATAAACTTCACCTTTGTACAGAGAGCTTCCAAAGAGCATTTAAGTGCCTTTCTCTTAAATATAAAAAGGTAAAACATGAACATCTGAAAAAAAGACTTCTAACGTAAAAAGTCAAAGGCCATAACAAAAGAAAAAGGCAACTGGCAGCAAGCAAGGCAAGTATGCACACACACATAGAAACACACATTAAATCTTAAGAAAGCTAAGTGAAGATACTGCATCAGGATGTTCTTCCAACCCCCTCCCCCGCCAAAAAAAGATTAAGAGAATATGGAAAAGCTCTGGAAAATGAAAAAAAAAAAATCTGACAGCTAAAGTAAGATTCAATAAAGGTGTAGATGATAGCTTTGAGGAAATTTGAAAAGTATCATAAGAAGACAAGGAGATGGAAAACATGAAAAAAAACCTTAAAAGATTCAGAGGACCAAGTGAGGTAATCCAATATTCATCTAATAGGAAAAATAAAAGAGAACAGAAGGAAGAAAAGCAGATAGGTGTAAATGGGCCTTAACATACAAAGGTAGACACATAAGGGTAGTAGCAGACCTAGCTACTGAAACTTGGCAGGCCAGAAAGGAATGGCATGAAATCTTCAATGTGATGAACAGGAAAAATATGCAGCCGAGAATCCTTTATCCAGCAAGTCTGTCATTCAGAATAGGAGAGATAAAGGTTTTCCCAAACAAACAAAACTTAAGGAATTCATTACCACTAAACCAGCCCTACAAGAGATTCTAAGGGGGACTCTGTGAGTGAAATGTTGCAAGGACCACAAAGTACCAGAGACATCACTACAAACATGAAACCTACAGATAACACAATGACACTAAACCCATATCTTTCAATAATAACACTAAATGTAAATGGACTAAAAGCTCCAACCAAAAGACATAGAGTATCAGAACGGATAAAAAAAAACAAGACCCATCTATTTGCTGTCTACAAGAGACTGATTTTAGACCTGAGGACATCTTCAGATTGAAAGTGAGGAGATGGAGATCTATCATGCTACTGGAAGTCAAAAGACAGCTGGAGTAGCCATACTTATAACAGGCAAACTAGACTTTAAATTAAAGGCTGTAACAAGAGATGAAGGGCAATATATAATTACAGTGTCTATCCATCAGGAAGAGCTAACAATTATAAATGTCTATGCACCAAATGCAGCAGCACCCAAATATATAAAACAATTACTCACAAACATAAGCAACCTTATTGATAAGAATGTGGTAATTGCAGGGGACTTTAATATTCCACTTAAAACAATGGATAGATCATCTGGACAGAGAATCAGTAAAGAAACAATGGCCCTGAATGATACACTGGACCAGATCAACTTGACAGATATTTAGAACTGCATCCCCAAACAACAGAATATACTTTCTTCTCAAGTACATGCAGAACATTCTAAGACAGATCACATACTGGGTCACAAAACTGCCCTTAATAAGTATAAAAGAATTAAGATCATACCATGCACACTTTCAGACCACAATGCTATGAAACTTGAAATCAACCACAGGAAAAAGTCTGGAAAACCTCCAAAAGCATGGAGGTTAAAGAACACCCTACTAAAGAATAAACTGGTCAACCAGGCAATTAGAGAAGAAATTTAAAAATATATGGAAATAAATGAAAATGAAAATACAACAACCCAAACACCTTGGGATGCAGCAAAGGCAGTCCTGAGATGAAAATACATTGCAATCCAGGCCTATCTCAAGAAACAAGAAAAATACCAAATACAAATTCTAACAGCACACCTAAAGGAACTAGAAGCAAAACAGCAAAGACACCCCAAATCCAGCAGAAGAAGAGAAATAATAAAGATCAGAGCAGAAATAAACAACATAGAACCCCCCCCAAAAAAACAAAAACAAAACAAAACAAAAAACAGTAGAGCAGATAAATGAAACCAAGAGTTGGTTTTTTGAAAAAATAAACAAAATTGATAAACCTCTAGCCAGGCTTCTCAGAAAGAAAAGAGAGGACCCAAATAGATAAAATCATGAATGAAAATGGAATTATTACAACCAATCCCTCAGAAATACAAGCAATTATCAGGGAATACTATGAAAAATTATATGCCAACAAAATTGACAACCTGGAAGAAATGGACAAATTCCTAAACTCCCACATACTTCCAAAACTCAAACGGAAAGAAATGGAAAATTTGAACAGACCCATAATCAGCTAAGAAATTGAAATCAGTTATCAAAAATCTCCCAACAAATAATCCTGGACCAGATGGCTTCCCAGGAGAATTCTACCTGACATTTAAAGCAGAGTTAATACCTATCCTTCTCAAGCTGTTCCAAAAAACAGAAATGGAAGGAAAACTTCTGGACTCATTCTATGAAGCCAGCATGACCTCAATTCCTAAACTAGACAGAGACCCCACAAAAAAGGAAAATTATAGGCCAATATCCCTGATGAACATGGATGCAAAAATTCTCAACAAGATACTAGCAAGTCGAATTCAACAGCATATGAAAACAATCATTAAGCATGATCAAGTGGGATTCATTTCTGGGCTGCAGGGCTGGTTCAATATTTGCAAATCAATCAGTGTGATATATCACATTAATAAAAGAAAGGATAAGAACCATACAATCCTGTCAATAGATGCAGAAAAAGCAGCTGACAAAATACAGCATCGTTTCTTAATAAAAACCCTCAAGAAACTCAGAATAGAAGGAACAAATCTAAACATCATAAAAGCCATATATGACAACAGCTAAATCATCCTCAAAGGGGAAAAACCGAGAGCTTTCGCCCTGAGATCAGAAACACGACAGGGATTTCCACCCTCACCGCTGTTGTTTAACATAGTGTTGGAAGTCCTAGCATCAGCAGTCAGACAACAAAATGAAATCAAAGGCATCAAAAGTGGCAAAGATGAAGTCAAACTTTCACTATTTACAGACGACATGATACTCTACATGGAAAATCCAACAGACTCCACCAAAAGTCTGCTAGAACTGATACATGAATTCAGCAAAGTCGCAGGGCACAAAATCAATGTACAGAAATCAGTTGCATTTTTATACACCAATAATGAAGCAAAAGAAAGAGAAATCAAGAAGCGGATCCCATTCACAATTGCATCAAGAACCATAAAATGTGTAGGAATAAACCTAGCCAAAGATTTAAAATATATGTATGCTGAAAACTATAGAAAGCTTATGAAGGAAATTGAAGAAGACACAAAGAAATGGAAACACATTCTATGCTCATGGATTGGAAGAATATTGTTAAAATGTCTATACTACCCAAAGTAATCTACACATTCAATGCAATCCCAATCAAAATTGCACCAGCATTCCTCTCAAAGCTAGAACAAGCAATCCTAAGATTTGTATGGAACCACAAAAGACCCCGAATAGCCAAAGTAATACTGAACAAGAAAACCAAAACAGGAGGCATCACAATCCCAGATTTTAGTTTCTGCTACAAAGCTGTAATCATCAAGACAGCACAGTCTTGTCACAAAAACGGACACATAGACCAATGGAATGGAATAGAGACCACAGAATTGGACCAACAAATGTATGGCCAACTAATCTTTGACAAAGCTGGAAAGAGTATCCAATGGAAAAAAGACAGTCTCTTTAACAAATGGTGCTGGGAGAACTGGACAGCAACATGCAGAAAAATGAAACTAGACTACTTTCTTACACTATTCACAAAAATAAACTCAAAATGGATAAAGGACCTGAATGTGAGACAGGAAACCATCAAAACCCTACAGGAGAAAGCAGGAAAAAAACCTCTCTGACCTCAGCCGCAGGAATTTCTTACTTGACTCATCTCCAAAGGCAAGGGAATTAAAAACAAAAACGAACTACTGGGACCTCATCAAGATAAAAACTTCTGCACTGCAAAGGAAACAGTCAACAAAGCTAAAAGGCAACCGACAGAATGGGAAAAGATATTTGCAAATGACATATCGGATAAAGACCTAGTATCCAAAATCTGTAAAGAAGTCACCAAACTCCACACCCGAAAAACAATCCAGTGAAGAAATGGGAAGAAGACATGAATAGACACTTTTCTAAAGAAGACATCCAGATGGCCCAAAGAAGCATGAAAAGATGCTCAATGTCGCTCCTCATCAGGGAAACACAAATCAAAACCACACTAAGATACCACCTCATGCCAGTTCGAGTGGCTAAAATGAACAAATCAGGAGACTATAGATGCTGAAGAGGATGGGGAAAAACGGGAACCCTCTGGCACTGTTGGTGGGAATGCAAACTGGTGCAGCTGCTCTGGAAAACAGTGTGGAGGTTCCTCAAAAAATTAAAAATAAATCTACCCTATGACCCAGCAATAGCATTGCTAGGAATTTACCCAAGGGATACAGGAGTGCTGATGCATAGGGGCACTTGTACCCCAATGTTTATAGCAGCGCTTTCAACAATAGCCAAATTATGGAAAGAGCCCAAATGTCCATCAACTGACGAATGGATAAAGATGTGTTTTATCTATACAATGGACTACTACTTGGAAATGAGAAAGAATGAAATCTGGCCATTTGCAGCAACGTGGATGGAACTGGAGGGTATTATGCTAAGTGAAGTAAGTCAGGCAGAAAAGACAGTTACCATATGTTTTCACTCATATGTGGATCCTGAGAAACTTAACAGAGAACCATGGGGGAGGGGAAGGGAGGAAAAAAAAAGTTACAGAGAGGGAGGGAAGAAACCATAAGAGACTCTTGGATACTGAGAACAAACGGAGGGTTGATGGGGGTTGGGGAGAGGGAAAGTGGTGATGGGCATTGAGGAGAGCACCTGTTGGGATGAGCACTGGGTGTTGTATGGAAACCAATCCAACAATAAATTATATTTAATATAAAAAATAATAAAAATAAAAATAAATAAACATTTAAAAATAAATAAAAATTTTTAAATAAAAAATACAAAGGAAGATAAATAAGTTGTATTTCCTTCATACAAGAAATAAAACTACATAAATTGATAATCTTAAGATGTTAAGAAGCTATGACTTATGTAAATGTACACACTATACAAGCTACCCTAAATCATTCAGATATTAAATTCATATAAAATTGATTTCATAACATGTTGATACTATATTATCATAACAAAAGTTATTATATATAACACATTAAGGCAAAACATGGAATATTTTTCCAATTATAAATCTTAAAATGCTTCCAGTTAATTTCTACTTGCATAGTCACACTTCAAGAAACATACTTTTGGGGCGCCTGGGTGGCGCAGTCGGTTAAGCGTCCGACTTCAGCCAGGTCACGATCTCGCGGTCCGGGAGTTCGAGCCCCGCGTCAGGCTCTGGGCTGATGGCTCAGAGCCTGGAGCCTGTTTCCGATTCTGTGTCTCCCTCTGTCTCTGCCCCTCCCCCGTTCATGCTCTGTCTCTCTCTGTCCCAAAAATAAATAAACGTTGAAAAAAAAAAATTAAAAATAAAATAAATAAATAAATAAACATACTTTTGCTCTTGACTGTGTTAATTCAAAGTGGACAGATTCCATTTTAGTCATTAAAGAATGATTCTGTGAGACCAAACAAGCATTTTGTTGCCTAAGTTTGTTAAGTTTTTCTCGAAGACTTCTGATCTCCTGATCCATGGAGGTAGATGAAAAAGACATCTGAAAAATGAAAAAGAGCAAGCTATGTTGCATTATTTCATTATATGTAATTAATGGAAAACTGTAAACAATTATCAGTAAAATGTCTACATAGCTCAGAAAATGAGTTAAGATGTTTAGTAAGTGTGGTTGAGGACGTGTGGGACAGTAAGCGCTCTCCTCCACTGTGGTGAACACGTACATAAATAAGTATAGTTTAGAAAACAATGGTACACTTTGGGAAAGGTCTTAGTATTACCAGTAAAGTTCAACATACTAAGACTCAACAATATTACCCCTGGGTATAAATTTAAAACTTTTGCAGTGGGGGGCGCCTGGGTGGCTCAGTAGGTTAAGTGGCCGACTTCAGCTCAGGTCATGATCTCACTGCTCTTGAGTTCCAGCCCTGCGTCAGGCTTTGTGCTGACACCTCAGAGCCTGGAGCCTGCTTTGGATTCTGTGTCTCCCTCTGTCTCTGCTCCTCCCCTATTCACAGTCTGTCTCTCTCAAAAATAAATAAACATTAAAAAAAATTTTTTTACACCTGAAAATATAAAAATATTCATACTAAATTTCCCCATAAGAGACAATAAATGGAAAAAAAACAAACGACTGTCAACAATAAAATGGATAATGGATAAATTCTTTAAACCAACTCTTCATTTCAGCTAGGGTCATGATCCCAGGGTCATGGGATTGAGCCCTGTTTTGGGCGCTAGACCGAGCATGGAGCCTGCTTAAAATTCTCTCTCCCTCTGCCCTTCTCCCACCTTGTGCTCTCTCCCTCTGAAATAAAAAATAAATTAAAAAAATAAAAAAGTAAACTGTACACAAATTTTTATTATACTTTTAAATATATATTTTATAATAAATTAATTTTCTAGAAGGTTGAGATTTTCAAGACATAATTTTTTTTTTAAAAAGTAATATACTTATGCAATTCAAAAGTCAAAACTATACAAAACATACAGAAGCCTCATTCCCATTTTTAGTAGATAGGTAACCATTTTTATAAGTTTCTTATTTATAAAACACCAATCACACAGCAAAAAAAAAAAAAAAATAGGGAACTGCTTATACAGTTATTAACTACAGAGTTATTAAGTTATGGTCTTAACTAAGCCCAGTCTTCTAGTGTTTCCACATTCATTTGCAAGCAATACAAATTACCCACTCCCAGACTGACTTATGCAAAATCTAGCATTCTAATTATGTCATTCTGTACCTTGCATTTTTTAAACTATATATCCTGCCAATCTCTCCACAATCAATATAGTTGGAAAGTCCTATTCTTTTATTCTCTTCCCCACCTCAGCTGCAGTTTCCATTGCATGTTTATTCAACTAATCCCCTATTACTTGAGGTATTTCTAATCTTCTGTTATAACAAACAATGTTTCATTTTGTACTTATGCAGGCATACCTGTCAGGTATTTTTCTAGAAATGGGATTTCCACATCAAGAGCAAACGTATTTGTGATTTTGGGAAACATTACCGAATGCCCCTCCACAGGGGCTATATCATTTTGCATTCCTACCAGCAATGTATGAGAACACCTATCTCCTTCTAATTTCACCACAAAATACGGTATCAAACATCTGGATGTTTTAACAATCTGATAGGTTAAGAACTGGTACCTAAGTATAGTTTCACTGTGAATTCCTTTTATTATGAATGAGAATGAACACCTTTTTATTGGTTTGAAGATCATTTTAATTTCCTTTTTCACACATATCTATTGCCCATTTTTCTATCGGATTGTTTACCTTTTCTTCTTTCTAGAAGCATTTCCCATATTAAAGAGATTACCCCTTTGTCTTTAACAGGCATTACCAATATTTTCCCCCTCCAATTTATCATCTGTCTTTTGATTTTGCTTAAGGTAAAACACAATGATTTCAAATAAAGCATATATGTAACAAAACTGATCAGCAATTTGAGTTAGGATAGAGGTCAATTTTCCAGAATGTAAAAAAAAAATTTTTTGCCCCCAGAATTACATAATCTTTGTAGACATGGAATTTGAATTTATTTTCTAAATTGCTGGCTCACACTGCTTCATTAAGTAGCTTCCTTACAAAAAGAAAACCTCTTGGGGCATACTGGGTAGCTCAGTCAGTTAAACATCTGACTTTTGATTTCAGCTCAGGTCATGATCTCACGGTTCATGAGTTTGAGCCCCACATGGGGCTCCACGCTGACAGTGTGGAGCCTGCTTAGGATTCTTTCTCTTTCCCTCTCTCTCTGCCTCTCCCCCACTTGTGCGTGTGCATGTTCTCTCTCTCTCAAAATATCTAAATAAACTTAAGAAAAAAAAAAGAAAAAACATCTCAATTGTTAGCTTTCTGAAGTGGGAAGACAAATTTTTATTCAAAAAGATGATGAAGTGCATATGCAACTGTATCTATATATGCATGCTGGCAGTGAGGCAATAGAGCATAGGAAGAGAGTGGAAAGGGAGATTAAAGGGTTGAGTAAAGAAGAAAGGTAAACACAGTGAGATGGACAATATGATTGAATACGAAATATGGAGAGAGAGAGAGAGAGTTCCAGACTAGTAAAGATGTCGAAGAGCATCCACAAAATTCAGGGATAATGAAGAGAACAATACCATGTTATCATATAGCACCTGATTCAGGCTAAATATGGTAAATATACCTTAACCACTGAATAAATAACTGATTACCTATTCTGTACATGGGATAGTGCCAAAAATCACAGGAGTTACAATTTACTTAGGAAAGCAAGTCATTTAATTGCAAAAAGGTAATAAATATAGAAGTTTAAAAATAGAGCAACACACCAAAGCAACTATTTTCTTGTTAGGACACAAAAAGAACCATAACATTTAAATTCAATGAGTCTTAAGCATGATGATAAAAGACTATGGAAAACATAAGACATTTAAAGAAAAAACTCAAAGTATTTTAAGTAGACAGATCTAAAACCAAAACTACTTTTATGTAGACAGGTCTAAAAACAATAACCTTATCTCTTGGTTTTTTTTGAAAATCAGTACGGCCACTGGGCATTTTACAAACTGTTTTATAAGGTGTGTGATTCAAAAGTCCGAGCTGGTTAGGCAGAGAAAGATCTTCCAGGATGAGTTTTTCAGACCTTGAGAGATTAGAGGTATAATCAGAATTTTCACTTGGACTAACACTAGAGAAAAAAGAAAAATACATTTTAATTCCTAGATGATTTAAGTAGTCACTCCAATTTCTATACATCAAATAAGAAAACAGAAAGAAAAGCACCTGAAGTGCTGCTGGAAATCACATTCAGTTCTGAACTTAAGGCAATGTCACAACTAAATTTCTTAATAAAGTGTAATTAGTTTTAAACTAACAATCTGTGTAGTCTAGAGACTATACGCTAGAATTACTTAAGATTCAAAAAAAGAGTCGGGGCGCCTGGGTGGCACAGTCGGTTAAGCGTCCGATTTCAGCCAGGTCACGATCTCGCGGTCCGTGAGTTCGAGCCCCGCGTCGGGCTCTGGGCTGATGGCTCAGAGCCTGGAGCCTGTTTCCGATTCTGTGTCTCCCTCTCTCTCTCTGCCCCTCCCCCGTTCATGCTCTGTCTCTCTCTGTCCCAAAAATAAATAAACGTTGAAAAAAAAATTTAAATATGTATTAGAAACAAAATATATAATAATGAAATTCATCCATTTTACATTCATAAAGTCATATTCTAAAGTCTACATATGATTTTACTTACTTACCTGGATAACTCTTCCCCTAAATTCTGCAAACTCCATTCTGTTATCTTCAGTTCATGTCTTAAAGAAGCAACATTTGCAAGCAAACTTTCTTCTTCATGGTCTTTATTACAGTAGTCTGATGAACTAGATTCCATTTCTTAAAAAATGAAATGAATTTCTTGTACCTTGATGGAAAGAATCTGTGGTGTCAGTCAAAATACTCTCACAATAATAGAATTTAACTCATTATTTTTCTATTTTCTCAAATGATGTGCAATCTTTCATAGTAATTTAAAACAAAACAAAACCCCAGTAACAAGGAATTTCTCTGCACTGTAAAGCCATGCAAACGGAAAGTTCAATAGAATATCAGTGAGTCAATTTTTTATTATATACAGAGTCTAGTTATTCTAGTCCCCCTTCTCCAAGCACATTTAATCTTTCTAACAATTGTGTGCATTAAGTACTTTTATTCTACGTTAAAGATGAACTAAGAATATGACAAATTAAATAATTTACTCAAGGTCATACAAACTGTCAATGGTAGAAACAAGATTTGAACCGAAGTCATCAGGATCCAAAGACCTTTTAATTATGTTGCACTGCAATTTCTAACTTATTATAAATCAATTTCAATATGAGCTGTTTGAACTTACATGCTCAAGTTACAAGGTCCGGAAACCTGATAAAAATGGTATCATTATAATCATTCATATTTTCTTAAAAGCAATTTATTACCAAGTAAAGTTTAACTCCTTCTCCTATTTAAAATGGTTATAAGGTTTAAAAAACACACACAGTCACATCACAACCATAAGGATCAAAATGGCATTTAGCAAGTTAACTCATATAAATACATCAAGAAAAGCTTTTCTTTCTTCAACTGATGACGATCTCTGGAGTTGTGAAATTCTCTACTAAATAACCTTTGCAAATAAAAAATCATAACTAAAGGCCACATTTTGTTATTAATACTTAATACATAAAGTCATTGCTTCAAAGCATATATTAGTAACTAATATAATAAAAACTAAGGCTTTAAAATCTTTACTACTCCTCTAGATCTTTCTGCATCTTAAAATTACATTCTTCTTTCAAATCCCATTTACCTTTGTCATTGTAGCATCTCTCTCTCATTACCCTTCTAGAATTCTGACCACATCCCAAGCTCCAAAAGGTTAGGAGTCCTGTGTATTATGTTCAGGACTGTAAGGCACTTGCAGAAGTTCAGTATGTTCGGTGAATAAATGATGACTCCCTAATTGCCCTTCTTTCCTTTCATTGAGCCAAAATAGTTTGGTAAATTTACTTCCCACTCAAAATTTCTCAGATGTAAGGAGGAAGATTAAAAAGAAAACCCTCACCTTATTGTAAGAAACTGTGGCACGAAATTAAATGAGACGCTATGTCATCGCAGAGAAAATGTTTCTTTTTTCCCCTTTCGTTTGCACAAATTTGTTTCTGCTTAAGTGAGAAGACTCTCCCATACAAAAGTCAGTGGATCAAGTCCCCATTCTGCTCTATCTTTTCAACATCTCTAGCCTCCTACAGGATGGTGAAGGAAAAAAGGGTACAGACAATTTGGGTAAATTCTAAAATGCCATTCAATATTACGTTTCAACTAAATCAGGTTTTGGGTCCAACATCTGTGTATTTTAATGTAACAATTCCCTAACACTTCAATACCAACGAATATATTTGCTTTTTAACTTTTTTTCTTATTAGAGCATTTACTGTCAAAGATTTTTTTTCTTCCCTCCAACTTACAGTAGTTATAAAAGTCTATTCTCACACACGTGGCAAACTATTTTTGGCCCTAATAACGTGTTTGTAGCTTTACGCACGCATACCCATCAACACCGAAGAACAAAGTGTTCTTCATAAACCTTGCAAGTAATAGGATGGGTTGTAGTCTTAAAAGATTCCTCATTTGGCAAGATCAGAGATTTATGTTGTATTGTCCTGTTATCAACTACTCTCAATTTACAGAATTAATCCTACATTCATCTGGAAGCAGCAGAGAAAAACATAACCTCTTCCTCCCCGATTTCTCAAGTAAAACACAACCCTGCAGAGCAGCCAGCGCAGTAAGGGTGAAAAAGAAGCGCTTTCGAGGGTGCTGGGAGGGAAAGGAACGTAACTCCAGGTAGGCCTGTTTCTACCCTCCAAGGAGCAGTCACCACCCAAGCCGTAGGTGGGAGACAGACCCACCTGACAACAGCACACACCGCGCTCTCATCCGCGTTCGGAAGCCTAGGACTCTCTACAGAGCTCGGGGCGTGGAAGCATCAAACACTTGACGCGAAGAACAAACGAACCACAGCCGCAAGGAGTTCGAACCGCCGCGGGAGCCGTTGGGGACACGCCTCCCGGGCCTCAGACCCGCCCCCTGCGCAGGCTCTGCGTGAGGTGACGCCACGACGCGGGGTCGGTCGGGGATAGTGATCAGCGAGCGCATCCAAGCCCGCTCGCTCCGAACTACATTTCCCACAATTACTCCTAGGACGCCCATTGGTGTGGGGAAAGCCATGGGAACCTGCTGCCCGAGTGTGAGGCGGGGCGCGCTCACGCCGGGCTTGAGGGGGCCGAGGCCGAGGCGGGTGCGGAAAAGGACTGCTGGCCCCGCCCCTCGGTCCCTACCCTTTGGAGGCCGGTGTTTCCCGCTCTGAGGGATCCTGTGCCGCCGTCGTGGCCACCACCTGGGGTTGCTTCAGGCTTCAGGCTTCAGGTTTCCCTGCCAACCACGAGGAGTCCAGGGAGGAAAAGCGGAGCCTAGGTGCCAGTCACGCACACCTCCCGCGTCTCTTCTAGCCCAAGATCGCCCCGGCAGGGATGGGCGTCAAGATCTGGCTGCCCTTCCCGGTGCTCCTCCTGGCCATTCTGTACCCAGTGCTGCTGCCGGTGGCTGCCGCCTTCACTCCCTCCTTAGACAGCGACTTCACGTTTACCCTTCCGGCCGGCCAGAAGGAGTGTTTCTACCAGCCCATGCCCCTGAAGGCCTCGCTGGAGATTGAGTACCAAGTAAGTGCGGAGAGTGAGCCAGCCTCCTTTATCCTAGCTACACCGTCTTCGCCTCTCACCCTCTTAGAAACTTCTTGTGGACTGCCGGGGTGGTGAACAGGGGAGGGCCGCCTGGGTGGCCTGCCAGCTCGGCGCAGGCGCACGAGGCTTCGTTCTCCTGGGGCCGGGGACCGAGAAGTTAGGCGGGACCTGGAATTCACTACCCGCCTTCTCCCCTTTCCTCTGGTCGGAAAGAGGCCAATACTGGTGATCTCGGTGGTTTCCCTCTTTGTTTCATAATTCACCCATCGCCTTGCTAACCAGCACATGCTCCGATACTGGGAATTTCGCAATACAGGACTGATAACACGTTCTTCTTCATCATTGGAGGAGATGATGACACTTGTTTTGTTACCCCCACCACGCTCACCCAATTCCGGTATTATAAATGTTCACTGTCATTGCTTCAGCTAAGGATTTTTGAATTGTGAACATGTGATTATCACTAAATCCGATTTTGGAATATTTTGAAAGGAGCTATTGATGTATTTAAGGGTACATTTCCTTCTCAGATATTTATTTTTAAGCCAGGTAATATCTAATTGTATATTAAAACTTTATAACCTTTCGTTCAGTATTGTAAGCATTTCTCCCATTGTTTTCTTTTTAGTGTCTGCATAATAATATGTAGGGATTTGCCTTAACTGATGTAGTCATCGTGGTAGAGGATAATTTCTTAGAAGAAATCTTGTTAGTTCAACACAGCTAATTTTGATGTTTCTAGATAGCACTGCAAAAAAAGATGCATTGGTGTGGTTCGCCTTTTAATTTTTCACAAATTACTTAATTTATAATAAGATGTTAATTTTTTTAAGTTGATGTAAAGAATCTTTTCAACAACAGTTACTGTCACGTATAGAGCAAAATAAAAAGTTATGTAGAATTTATATCGGAAGGAACTTTAGAATTAAATTATAGATACTTAAGGAAAGCAATAGCGCAGTATCTAAGGTTACATAGTGAGCAAAACTGAGACTAGAACGCAACATCTATTGATTACCAGTGTGGTTCAAAAGTTCATTTACCATATGCCAGTAATTGGCGAGGGTTGGGGGTGGGGGGATGTGGGAGGAGTGTGGACGAGAAGACCCACGATGACACGGACAAAAAAAAAAAAAAGTTCCTGTTTTCAGGGATCTTATTATTTAAGGGACACTGGCCAATAAATAGGTAATTTCAATAAAGTATTGTTAAGTGCTGTAGAGAAGAGCCACTTCTCTGGGGTTTCAGAAAAGAATTCTGGAGAAAATAAATTTGAATCTAAAAAGATGCTTAAGTGAGACAAGAATGCAAGGAAGGAGGGGCAATTTCAGGAAAAGGAACAAAACGAATAGTATATGCATAGTATGTTTTGTTGGTGGGCAGTATGTGGACACAAATGCTGGGTCTTTATTAGATTTTAAAACTGTAAAGTCTAGGGTGCGAGTAGAAGTAAAAGAGATTGGAGGTCTCAGAAGGCTGGATGGATCAGGATCATGAATCTTAACCCAACGGGGGCCATGAAGCCATACTGCATGGCTTTGCCCTTGTTCTGTACAAGGGCCATTGAAGATACAAGCAGCATGGTAACAGTCAAAACTGTTTTTCAGATAGGTCACTGGGTACAGTGTGGAAGATGGATTTAACGAGGGCAAAATTAGAGGCAAGGAAACCAACGGGGGGTTAGTGAAATAATCCAGGTAAGAAAACAATTTGTCTTATTCAAAAATTCCTTAGTATTAATACAGGTATTAGGGAGGAAATGTATATTAACTACTGACCTCTTGTGATTATCATATAAGACTTCTAGAAATAAAATGCCTGGTTTGAAATCTTGACTCTGTCACTTAGTACCTATGTGATTTTGAACAAGTTACTTAACCTCTCACTTGTAAAATAGAGATAATAGTAATTACCTCATAGAGTTGATTTGAAAAAATGAGTAAATAATTGTTCATAGGTCATTCCTGACACATAGTAAATAGGCACTGAATGTTAGTTTTTTTCTACATTTACACTTCTTGAGTTAAATAGCTAGCTTCATTTAGCCTTACACTTTCCATCTTTAGTCACTCTTAAAGGGACTGTTCCCCCACTGCATTCCCCCTACACAATATAGTTGTTCTTGGGTAGGGGGGGAGGAAAATCATTTAATGTCTGTAGTCCTAGATAGTGTTGGAGGACTTTCTAGGGTAAGGGATAATCTTCAACTTTTTGTGTGCATTTTCCAACTCCATGATTAATTTTCCAATAACAATAAGCTACTGCTTTTTGTTTTCATTTTTAAAATATCAGAGAACAGGGGCGCCTGGGTGGCGCAGTCGGTTAAGCGTCCGACTTCAGCCAGGTCACGATCTCGCGGTCCGTGAGTTCGAGACCCGCGTCGGGCTCTGGGCTGATGGCTCAGAGCCTGGAGCCTGTTTCCGATTCTGTGTCTCCCTCTCTCTCTGCCCCTCGCCCGTTCATGCTCTGTCTCTCTCTGTCCCAAAAATAAATAAACGTTGAAAAAAAAAATTTTTTTTAAATATCAGAGAACAGACATTGCAGACATTACCTTTGGGTTACTGTGACATATTGAAAAATTTTAACCATTTCTTACTTTTCAAGGTTAAGAGGATACTTCTAAAATAATTGACCACATCCACATTATATTATTAAGTTCTTAAAAACTTTTTAATGATTTTTTAAAGCTTATTTATTTTATATAAAGTACCAGTGTGAGAGGGGGAGAGAGAGAATCCCAAGCAGGCTCTTCACTGTCAGCACGGAGCCCAACAAGGGGCTCAAACCCACAAACCGTGAGATCATGACCCCAGCCAAAGTCAGATGCTTAACTGAATAAGCCACCCAGGACACCCCAGTTCTTTTAAAAAAAAAAAAAAAGAAAATTTTTATGTTTATTTATTTTTGAGAGAGAGAGAGACACAGAGTGTGAGCAGGGGACGGTCAGAGAAAAAGGGAGGCACAGAATCCAAAGCAGGCTCCAGGCTCTGAGCTGTCAGCACAGAACCCAACACGGGCCTCGAACTCACAAACTGTGAGATCATGGCCTGAGCCGACGTTGGCAGCTTAACCGACTGAGCCACCCAGGCGCCCCAAGGACACCCCAGTTCTTAAAATTTTTAAATGTCAATACACATATCTTATGACTAAAATAGATCATTCATTTAACTTTTTAAATCATTGCTGAGTGCTTAATTTGTGTGAGCACTATGCTAAGCGCTATGGATACAATGATGAGTAAAAAAATAGTGCATGTTCTCATACGCATACAATCTAGTGTGGAAACAGGAATCAAATTGTTACATAAGTGTAAATTGTAACTCTAATGAAGGTAAGTATATACAGCTATGAGAGTATTTAATGGGAAGACTTAATTTCATCTGGAAATTGAGAGAAGACATTCCAGTTTTTTCTTTTTTGTTGTTTATCTTTTTTTTTTTTTTTTTTTTTGAGAGAGAGAGAGAGAGTGCGCGCGCGCAAGTTGAGGAGGGGCAGAGAGAGAATGAGACACAGAATCCAAACAGGGCTCCAGGCTCTGAGCTGTCAGCACAGAGTCCCACCCAGGGCTTCAACGCAGGGCTCCAACCCACAAACCGTGAGAGCATGACCTGAGCTGAAGTCGGATGCTTAACCAACTGAGCCACCCCGGTTCTTCCAGAGAAGACATTTTAGAAGTAGAGTTCAGATCTATAGAAAAATCAGTTTTATTAGGCATAAAAGGAGTGAGTGGAACAAGGCGATTGGTAAAAAGAATACATGTGCCACGTATTGAGGAAGAAGACAGAAGAAAGCCTTACAGGAACCGAACAACTGTTAAAGCAACAGCACAGACTAAGGAAAGTGGCACTAATCTTTCAGTGAAATCATCAGGAAGTTTAGTTTCAGATTATGATTTTTTTTAAATAAATATTTTACATCTTAAAATTGTATTTTATGTATTTTTAAGTATATTCTGTATTCTTAAATATCATTTTAAACAATTTCATTAAGCCTGACAGTCACTACCAATAATCTCTTTTAAACTTTGTTTTACTGAAATCTTTGTTTAGTTTTGTTAGATCTCTTATTTTCTGATTTAATGGGTATTTTTTTTTTTAGTTTTTTAGAGAATAATTCTTTGAAAATACTTTAAGTCCTTGGACATCTAAAAATGTACTTACTTTTTGCTTTCACTTTACCAAATATTTTTTGTTTTAATTGGGATCATTCAAGACATGGCTTCATTATGGTTTTTTGCATCTAGTATTATAGATAAGAATTCTGATGCCAATCTCAATTTTAAAGTTTATTTATTTTTGAGAGAGAGAGTTACCATGAGAGAACAAGTGTGAGAGGGTCAGACAGAGAGAATCCCAGGCAGCCTCTGTGTTGACGAGGGGCTCAGTCTCACAACCATGAGATCATGACCTGAGTAGAAATCAAGAGTTAGACGCTTAATGGAATGAGCCATCCAGGTGCCCCCATCCCCCAGTTCTTGTTATTTTGCAGTTCTCTACTACTTATCATTGGAAGTTTCTAGGTTGTTCTTTTTAAATCCTTTGGGAAAGTCAGTAGGATTTTTACTCTTTTTTTCATTTATCCTGCTTCACCTCTATTAGTCCCTTCCAGTCTACAAAGATTTTTATCTTTTGAAGCAAAAATTTTTGTTCTCTTATTTAATGATTTCCTCCCTTCATTTCTCTTGGTTGTCTTCTTTGAAATGCTTGTTAGATATTTGAAATCTTTAGCTCTGTCCTTCATGAATGATCTTAAAATTTCCCTCATACTTTTCATCTCTATTTTTTCACCTTGTTCTGAGAATTCCTTGGTTCCTTCCAGTTTGCTGATTTTTAGTCTCTATCCATATTTATTCTGCTATCATAGCATTTGTTAAATAAATTTTGGCAACATTTTTTAATCTTTTTGAGAGCTTATTTTTCATACTAGGAACCTCATTTTTTATGGGTTACACATTCCTGAATTTCTCTGAGGATGTATATTCATCTGAGGAAACATTTTAAAGTCTGTTTATATTAACTATTTTTTCAGAACTTAATCCTCTCAGAAAAACCAATAACATGAAAAATGGGGCATTGATTTCTTTTTTTTTTTTTTTAAGTTTATTTATTTTGAGAGAGAGAGATTGAGAGTGCAAGATGGGGAGGGGCAGAGAGAGGGAGAAAGAATCCCGTGCTGTCAACACAGAGCCTGATGCGGAGCTCAAACCCACCAACTGGGAGATCATGACGTAAGCTGAAATCGAGTCAGATGCTTAACTAACTGAGCCACCCAGGTCCTCCGTGGGGCACTGATTTCAACAAATGTCTCTAGTCTGTTTCAGTGAGAATGTTGAGATTGATAGCTATTGGTTTCCAGTGTTGTTATGGAATATTTATATCATTATATATATTCTTCATTTTATTGGGATGTAAAGAAGAAAAAGAATTCTGTATATTTAGCTAGCCATTTGAAACTACTACTGTTGATCAGTAAGTAGAGCACAGGAATAGGTAATTTTTTATATCATTCCATTAAAGCCACCAGAAAAAATAATAAACAAAATAGAGTGAAATAAGAAAAAGATTAGCTATTGGAGGCGGATTGCTGAGTTCAAGTTTTGACCATGCCATTCATTTGCTGTATCACCTTGGGGAAATTATTTCTGTATGCCTCACTTTTTTGTTTGTTTGTTTTCTGTTTGTTGGGTTGATTGTTTCTTCTATTTATGTCTTGATGATAATAATAAGACCTGCTTTTAGAATTGTTGTGAGGAAATTAAACCACATGAAGCCCTTAAAACAATGTGTGGCATACACTCTAATTGTTAGCTATCATTATCATCAGGACATTTTGGGATTGTAAAGGAACAGATTGTGTTCTTTGGCCAGTAAACAAACAACCTAGTTGGAATATTCAGTTCATATTGGGGAATAATAGGTGAATACACTGAAGTCAGTTGGGGTCAGATCATGGAAGTTTTGAGTTCTGTGCTAAGAAATAGCTAATTATTATTTTATTGAAGATAAACAGAAAAGTTACATAAGTGTGCCCTAAATTACCTAGGTAAGGTATATCATTTGAACTCCCTTCGTGTTTCTTTCCACTCTACAGGGCCTCTCAACCAAGGCACCATTTTAGGAAGATTATTTCAGTAATATTTATAAGGCCTAAATTTAGATGCTGGCAACATGAATTGGTAAGAAAGTTCCAAAAATGAATGGAATTGAATGGATGGTCTTTCTGCTCTTTCCTAGCCCTTACATGCATCTTGTTGACTTTCCTACCTCTCTAGGTTTAGAAAGAAAATCATTTCGTCACATGATCTACTTCATATATTTTTTATTCTATTTATAATGTGTTCTTCCCTTTTGTGCTTTTCTACAGGTCTTAGATGGAGCGGGATTAGATATTGATTTCCATCTTGCCTCTCCACAAGGAAGAACCTTAGTTTTTGAACAAAGAAAATCAGATGGAGTTCACACGTAAGTAGTATTCCCTTAGTTGAGTTTCTTGGGCTGAATAATATCAATGAGCTATCTGCAAGGCAGGGAAATTTAGCACATTTGATGATACTAAACATTAGTATTAAATGATTCCATATGAACATTTTAAGCAGTCTTTGAGAGTGGTCTAGTATAAACTAAAATGTCTTCCTTTAACTTTTTTCCCTTTTTTTAGGCATATTGTATTAATCCTAACTAATTTCTTTCTTTGCTTTGGTTAAATAGATGAATGTGCCCTAGGTGTTGAATTCAGTCTGTTGTGGAATTTTAAACCTGTTTTTCTACTTAGCACAACCTTTCCATTTTAAGTTACTGTTTAGGTATATAGTTTTGGGTTTTTTTTTTTATAGTTTTTAGGCTATAGTTTTTTTTTTAGCTGTTGGCTATATCATATTTGTCCACTGTTCCTTTGCTTAAAAAAACAAGTACAGTGATGCCTGGGTGGCTCAGTCAGTTAAGCATCCAGCTCTTATGATCTCACAGTCATGAGAACGAGCCCCTCATCAGGCTCTGCATTGGCAGCATGGAGCCTGCTTAAGATTCTGCCCCTCCCCTGCTTGTACTCAGTCTCTTCCTCTTTCTCTCAAAAAAAAAAAAAAAAAAAAAAGTATAGTATGTCTTTGTACATATGTGTTGTGTATGTATGCCTCTTACTAAGGCCTCATTCTTCTTAGATAATTAGAAGATATGATAATAAAAGATCTGACCATAGGAAGCCAGAAAGGAAGAAAAAAACTTGTTACAAGTTTAGAGTTTAACAAAAGGCTATATATGCTCTCTTACATCTCACTTCTCTTTGTTCGTATCTTGTGTGTTTCCCTCTTCCATTCTATTATTCTACTGCAGCACTTTGTTTACTCATTGCATTAAAACTAAATTGTGAGTTTGCAGTTAGAAGAAAAGCAAGTACAGTCTAATGTTTGCCATAAACTAGGCTTTGCATTTTATATGCTTCTAAATTAATCATTCTAACTCATTATGAGAGATTCCTTGATTCCTCAATTCTCATTTTACAGACAAGGAGGCTCAGAGAAGTTAATTAAGTCTGCAGGGATACACATTTATTAAGAGGAAGCAGGATAGGGGCCCCTGGGTTGCTCAGTATGTTGAGCATCTGACACTCGATTTCGGTTCAGGTCATGATCTCACATTTCTCGTGGAATCAAGCCCGAAGTCTAGCTCTGTGATGGCAGTGCATATCCTGCTTGGGATTCTCTTTCTCCCTCTCTGCCCCTTCCCTGTTCAAGTGCTGTATGCCCACACACTTGCAGGGCTCTCTCTCAAAATAAGTAAAAACTTAAAAAAATATATTAAGAAGTTAATATAACTAAAGATAAACTTTTGTTTAAATCTAATTTTTAGAAGGTAGATTTGAAATTTGGTGTAGTGATTAAGAGTGAGTTGTACAGCCTGGTTTTAAATACTGGTTTCACTGTTCACTAGCTGTGTAACTTTCATTAACTTACTCTAGTGCTCTATGCCTCAATTTCTTTTTTTTTTTTATTTTAACTTGTTTTACTTTTTATTTTTTTAAGTTTTCATCCAAATTAGCATATAGTGCAACAATATTTCAGGAGTAGATTCTTTAGTGCCCCCTACCCATTTAGCCCATCCCCCCTCCCGTAACCCTCAAGTTTGTTCTCCATATTTATGAGTCTCTTCTGTTTTGTCCCCCTCCCTGTTTTTATATTATTTTTGTTTCCCTTATGTTCATCTGTTTTGTCTCTTAAAATCCTCATGAGTGAAGTCATACAATTTTTGTCTTTCTCTAATTTCACTTAGCATAATACCCTCCAGTTCCATCCACATAGTCGTAAATGGCAATATTCCATTCTTTTTGACTGCCGAGTAATACTCCATTGTGTGTATGTGTGTGTGTGTGTGTGTGTGTGTGTGTGTATATATCTCACATCTTCTTTATCCATTCATCCATTGATCAACATTTGGGCTCTTTTCATACTTTGGCTATTGTTGATAGTGCTGCTATAAACATGGGGTGCACGTGTCCCTTTGAAACAGCACACCTGTATCCCTTGGATAAATGCCTAGTAGTGCAATTGCTGGGTCATAGGGTAATTCTATTTTTAGTTTTTTGAGGAACCTCCATACTGTTTTCCAGAGTGGCTGCACCAGCTTGCATTCCCATCAGTTTCTTTATTGCTAAAATGATCATGATAAATGTTAAGTTGGTAAAACCATAGAAAAAGTAATAACATGTACCTCAAGAGGACTGTGGTGAATAAAAAAAAATTAATACATATAAAGTGCTTAGAACAGTGGCCTGGCATATCTAAAGAACTCAATAAATGTGAACTTTTATGAACTCAGTCTTTTCTCCCAATGGTTTAATGAGAGGTAATTCTGTACAAGAAAGCAAGATACCTTTTCTTCCTAACAGTTCATTTTAATTTATTCCTAAAGGAAAGGAGGAAATTGGAGGGAAAAAATGGCAGAAATTCTACATATTTTCTATATTCTCAAATTTAAAGATAAGTTACACTTTTAGTTTCTGTTCATAACTATCAAAGAAAAAGCATAGTTCCAAGTTTATCAATCTAAACTGACTTTTTAAATTACTATTTCTGTATTAATGGTTTATACAAAGATTTTTCCTGAGCTCTGCATAGGTAAAGTGCCATTTTAAAAAGCATTTTAGAGGCACGTGGGTGGCTCAGTCAGTTGAGTGTCTGACTTTGGCTCAGGTCATGATCTCACAGTTTGTAGGTTCAAGCCCCATGTCAGGCTCTGTGCTGACAGCTCAGATCCTGGAGCCTGCTTCAGATTCTCTGTCTTCCTCTCTCTCTGCCCCTCCTCCACTTACACTCTATGTCTCTCTCTCTTTCAAAAATAAACATTTAAAAAATTAAAAAATAAAGCAGTTTAGGGGCGCCTGGGTGGCTCAGTCGGTTAAGCGGCCGACTTCGGCTCAGGTCATGATCTCGCGGTCCGTGAGATGGAGTCCCGCATCAGGCTCTGTGCTGACAGCTCAGAGCCTGGAGCCTGTTTCAGATTCTGTGTCTCCCTCTCTCTGACCCTCCCCCGTTCATGCTCTCTCTCTGTCTCAAAAATAAATAAACGTTAAAAAAAAAATAAAGCAGTTTAACAATAAAATTTAAAAATGTAATAAAAAATTAAAACTTTAAAATTTAGAAATATATATAAAAATTTAAAAATTAAATAAAAATAAAAAATAAGAAAGAGTATTGTTATTGAAAAGAGTATTATAGTTGAGATATTCTTCCCCCTCATTCATTCATACACGTATTTAGTATTCACTATCAATTACATGCCACATACGCTGGTTAACAAAGACGAATAATTGGGGGCACCTGGGTGGCTTAGTCGGTTGAGCGTCGGACTTCGGCTCAGGTCATGATCTCACAGCTTGTGAGTTCGAGCCCCGCGTCGGTCTCTGTGCTAACAGCTTAGAGTCTGGAGGCTGCTTTAGACTCTGTGTCTCCCTCTCTCTCTGCCCCTAACCCACTCGCATTCTCTGTCTCCCTCAAAAATAAACATTAAAAAATTAAAAAAAAAATACGAATAATTGTAATAGCTAGTACTTGCATAGTGCTATGTGCCAGAAATATTCTAACCATTGTATAGTAGAAAGCAAGAATTGTTTGTTTTGGGTTTTTTTTGGAACACTGCTTTTTTTATTTTATTAGAGTTTATTCATTTGTTTTGAGAGAGAGAAAGAGAGCACAAGTGGGAAACGGACAGAGAGGAGAGAAAATTCCAAGCAGGCTTCTTGCCATCAGCACAGGGCCCAACACGGGGCTCAAACACACCAACCATAGGACCATGATCTGAGCTGAGATCAAGAGTCAGACACTTAACTGACAGCCACCCAGATGCCCAGAAAGCAAGAATTTTGATCTATCCTGCCTCCTCTAATTTTTTTTAATGTTTACTCATTTTGAGAAAGAGAGAGCAGGGGGGAGGGGCAGAGAGACGGAGAGAGGATCCCAAGCAGGCTCCACACTGCTAGCACAGAGCCCATGAGATCATGACCTGAGCTGAAATCAAGAGTTGGACGCTCAACCAACTGAGCCACCCAGGTGCCCCTAGCTATATTAACTTTTTTAAGGCAACTAAAATAGCTGTTATGACACTGAAATAGTTTTTTTGTTAAATCCTTAAAACAAATACTGTCCTTCCAGAAGGCAGGGTTAGGAAAAATGTCTCCAGAGCTACAAACATCTTAAGTAACAGCTATTGGCTGGCACTTTTGGGAATGAGAAATTTTGTGTGTGTGTGTATTTTTCTAGACAACTGAATTAATACCACCCTAACTTACATGAGAACTTACCCATTTTGGATGACTTATGTTCTTTATTCTAATTGGAAGGAAAATTAACTGCATTTCTTATTTGCTAATATTTTGTATCATTTGTAGTAATAAAGTTCCTTTCTACTAAAAGTAATTAACACAGATTTAGAAAGAGATTAGTATAGGAATGACTATAAAGTAGTAAACATCTTTTTTTTTCATACACAGGCATAAGTTCATACATGTCAGTGCTTGTCAAACGTTTTTCATTTTTACCCTTGTCCCCATGCACCCTTTCTAGACTTTTATGCCTCATCATCCCATGAAATTTTAGAACCAATTTTTTTTACCTGTGTCTTTATCTGTACACGTAAAAAGAGTAGGTACAGAAAGCTTCCCTTTTTTATCCATTTCAGGGTTAAAAGTGGCTAAATAAAGTTGAGTTAAATAAAATAAAGACTAAACAAAATTAAGAGTTACATTAAAAAGTGATTAACATTGAATTATACTTTACAAATAGTCATAACATTTTTTTCCTTTTAAAATTGTTCCCCGCTGTATTTGCCAGTATATTCTTCAAGCTTCTTCCAAAGGTTAAATACATCCGCAAAGACAAAGGTTTGTCATGGCTGAGGAGATTGCAAAGAATGCAGACAGGCTCTGAACAGTATTACAGAAAAGAAAGATCAATTAACTCGAGAGTCAAAACCAAACTTCGTCTATGCGTATGACAGGCTTATGTGATCATAGGCAAGTATTTTAATTTATGTGAACCTTATTTTACTTACCTTGAAAAGGTCAATTATGCCTAACTTCCAAATATGATGGTAAGGATTAAAAGAGATAGAATATGTGAAAGCAGTGTGCATTTTTTATTGGGGGTAGATAAGCATTTAGTATTTTTTATGTATAGTATATATGTTAAAATCCAGTCAAATTACTGAGTGCTTATCTCTTATGCTTCAAGTTGGAAACAGGTGGAAGAGATGGGGACTGACTTAAAAAAAGGAGAACCACATGCTGTAGTGACAAGGCTATAGAAAATGATACACGTACCTCAGTTTAAGCAATCCATTGTATTGGAAATAAGAAAATTTCAGAATCATTTAAACCAACCTTCCATGAACCAGTCCCAACAAAAACTAAAACTCAGTTTCAGTGGTTTTTGTGGCCGGCACTAGTAAATGTCATTAGCCTATGCAGTATTTTTCTTGTTAAAGTTTAAAAAAAAAAAAAATAGGTAGCCACTTTGCTAAAGTAACTGTGCCCAGGCCAATTATCTTGAATGTGAAGCTAATGAGACCAAGATTAAAAGTATAAATCAGCTGTGAGTGGCATTTACACAGTAAAGGGTAATGCCACTGACAGTAAAGCTCTGGTTGTTGGCTACTGACCTCATCCTAACCTTTGTAAAGTATGTTATAAAAATATTCTTAATCTGTAGGAGGCCTGGAAGAAAAGCATTTGGAACAACCCATCACTACTTTTGAAAACAAAACTCTCGTTAGAGTTATCTCAATTGAAGGGGAGGTTTGTGGTCTTATTTGCATACAAATTGACTCATCATAAGTTACTTTTAATAGTGTGTAAATATTAAAGATCATTTTGAGGTATCATGTATCTATGTTTTTAATCTTATCCTTTTCCAAAAATTAGGTCAAGACCTTTAACCATAATTTCCTGAGCCAATGCCAAGCACATCTAAGTTGCAAGTATTTGAACATGGATATTAACAAGTTACCTCTTTCCCAAGAAATTATAAATTATCTTTCAACACTAAGGAAATCTTTCTGTCAGCAAACTGTCCAATTACTAATGTAAACCATGTTATTTCTTTTTCTATCTATAGGAATTTTTTCTTTGATCCTAAATAGAAGTACAGATAACTGAAGACATACACTTTTTTTAATACAGGATAGAGACTGAAGACGGTGACTACATGTTCTGCTTTGATAATACATTCAGCACCATTTCTGAGAAGGTTATTTTCTTTGAATTAATCCTGGATAATATGGGAGAACAGGTGCAAGAACAAGAGGACTGGAAGAAATATATTACTGGCACAGACATGTTGGATATGAAACTGGAAGATATCCTGGTCAGTATGATCTTTTAATAAATAAAAATTATCCACAGGCCTGACTATGTGATAGGCACAGAAATAAGCATTTTCTCTGCATCATCTCAGGTAATCTTTACTTATGAACTCTGAGGACTATTTATCTCCATCTTTCCAATGAGGAAATTGTGCTTTAGGGAGCTTAAGTAATCTTTCTTTCATATAACTAGAGAGAAGGGAAATCAAATTTGAACATAAGCTCTTAACCCTAAAACTCTCTTAGAATATTCACAAACAGAAGAATGTAATGATCTATAGTGTACTTGCACATAGAATAAAAGTGAGTAATTTGTAAACCCTTAAGATGTAGAGGCATTTTCCTCACAGCATGGTTTTTATAACATGAAATTTGATATTACTTGGTTAATTTGAGAACACTGTTTATATTACTCAGACCAGACCTAGCAGTCACCAGAAACTAGAACTACATTCAGGAGTAAAAACTCTTAGAATATGGCTTCTTTGTTTGAATTTCTTTATACTTTTATCATTAATATGCATAGTGAAATGTACATGTTACTATTTGTTAATAATAGTACTAGTGATAGGGGGAATAGGTCAGTACCTTCAGCCACAGATAGATGTAATCAAATCATAGAATTTACTGAGTGATATTTGTAAATAACATATATAGCTGTATGATAGAAATTCCTGCAGGAAAACTAACATGGTTTTGCAAATTGAAACTGTGTAACCTCTAATACTTTTATAACCTAACTTTTTTTTCTTCTTATAATATGGTATTTTGATCACTTGAGGTTTATTAGGAAAGCAACTATCAAATTATAGAAGAGACCTATTATATGTAGATCAGTTAGCTTAAGAAGTTGGAAAATTAAACAATCGTGTATGTGTGACTGCTTAGTAACTGAGCTCTCAGAGCCTTGGTTTTCTCACTTGCCAAATGGAGAGAATACCTCTAGAGTTGTTGTGAGGATGAAATATGATCTAGCATGTATAGAAGTGCTTTAAATGGTGTCTGGTACAAAAAAATGTTAGTTTTCTTAGCTCTTCCACGAGTGTTACTAACAATACAAACTGAAAGGATTAAGTTTGATTGGTATGAATTTTTACCATAACAGTTATTTATCTCACCATTTCCCATAGATATATATTTAAAATCTCAATCATATTAACTTATTCTTCCATTTTTATTTTGCCAACAAGAACAGTAGTACTTACATTATTCTTATTAGTACTTCACTGCATTCTCAGGAGATTGAATTCATTCACATGGTTAAACAAAATGACCAGCAAGTTCAGACTTAAATATGGTTTAAGTACTTGTAAGTCCTTTTTAAAGAAAAATAAAATGTCTTTCAGCTTTACTTCCCCAAAATTTAGTTTCATAACAGCAAACTTTAATAAATAATTTTGTGTTTGAGTATCATTTCTATAATATTGAAAAGAATTATGCATGATCTTTTTATTTGGGGATCTGAATTCTTTATTTTTCTAGACAATATTTGCATTACTAGGTTACCATTCTTTACAAATAGGCCTAAATGATAAATACTACACTTTGTATTTTTGTAGGTTAGGCAGAAGAGTCTGAAATTTTGAGTATAGCTTTTGCTTAAATGAGGACCTTAAGCAAAATGACTATCCAGGAAAGTCTGTTTCTAGTTATTTTCTTATTTTTGCCATAAGTACAGTTGACTGTTGAACAATCTGCGATTGAACTGTGCCATCTACTTACACACAGATTTTCTTTAGTAAGTGGAATGTAGTACTGTATATGCATTTTCTCTTATGATTTTCTGAGTAACGTTTTCTTCTCTCTAGCTTACTTTATTATAAAAATACAGTATATAATACATATAACAAAAAGTGTGCTGATTGTTTAGGTTATTAGTAAGGCTTCTGGTCAACAGTTGGCTATTAGTGGTTAAGTTTTTAGGGAATCTAAAGATTTACATGTAATTTTAACTGTGCAGGGCATTGGCATCTCTAACCCCCATGTTGTTCAAGGGTCAACTATGACATTTCAAACCTCAATTTTATCTTATATTCATATAGCCCTTTTATAGTTTTCAAATCACTTCTCACCAAGACCCTACTATAAAAATACGTTTTTCAGAAGATGTACAATTTAGAGTGCATCTTAGTAATAAGCTTTTACAAATGTGATCTTGGAACATTTTTTAAAAAACAGATTTGATTATACTTTGGGATTTATAATATACATATCAAAAATTGGAATATTTTCTAATTTCACTACATTTTCTGAGATAAAAACATTGGGTGTTTTGCTAGACACTACACTGGGCCAGACTAACATTCAAAGAAGAAAATATAAACCCACAGTGCATTATATAAAGACAAATACCTAAACACTGTTATCAGTTAGGTTTTTTAAAAACTTAGTTATTTTCTTATGGTTGTGAGGGCTGAGAAAGAGGTAATGTATGTAAAACCCCTGGTACTATACCACTCAAATAGATTTTCACATTATTTATTTTCAATTTACAGTAGCTTTGCTTCTCTGTTAAATAACTATTTATAAAAAAATAATTTAAATAAACCAGGAGAACTATTACATAAACTTACAGAGATCTTTAGGTAATCCAAGTAGCACCTGTCCCTTAATTGTTTGGATATAAAACTAATATGAATGTCAGGGTACTGTGAATCACATGTTTAAATTGGCTTAAATTTACTGAACATTCTTTTATAGTAAAATTATTTTATTTATCTCCAGGAATCCATCAACAGTATCAAGGCCAGACTAAGCAAAAGTGGTCACATCCAGACTCTGCTTAGAGCATTTGAAGCTCGTGATCGAAATATCCAAGAAAGCAACTTTGATAGAGTCAATTTCTGGTCTATGGTTAACTTAGTGGTAATGGTGGTAGTGTCAGCCATTCAAGTTTATATGCTGAAGAGTCTATTTGAAGATAAGAGGAAAAGTAGAACTTAAAACTTTAAACTAGACTACTTAACATAAAAAAGAGAGATGGAAAAATGTAATACACCTTACAGTTAAAGTCCAAGACCATTAATAGTCTTTTCAAAAAAGATTTTCAGGTATTACCATAAGCGTGAAGCAAGTATAATTTTAATGTGAAAGGAAAGTCTTCACTTTCATCTGTGCAAGTAGTCTTATTGCTTCAGTTGTACTTAAATATATAACAAATATTTTGCAGAGTATAGGTATAATTGAATGAAGCCATATTAATAACAGCATTTTCCTAAGTTTGAAAAACTTTTGCAAATGTCATAGGTGATTTAAATAAATGAGCTTTGGGCCCAAATGCAACACCAAACAATGTTTTTAAAAGATTCTCTTACCTAGAAGTTTCTTTGTAAATTTGGCAAATACAAATTAATACAGGTTTTCAATATATTAAAATTTCTTTGTAAATGTGGCAATTATAAATTAACTGTGTAAGTTTCCAGTATATTAAGTTATAAATCATCTGAGAATTACCTAATCATAGATTGGAATAATCTTTAGAAAACAAAAACTCAACTTTTCTTTTTACATATGTATCTCTCCTATAATGTAAATAGACACATAGCTGTGAAAAACAGATTTGTGAGACTTTTATAACCAAATATATTTCAATTTAAAATATTAACAAAAAGTATTAGTTTTATAGACTTAGCTTACATTCCCCAAAGGCCAATATTTTCATAATTCTTAAATTGCTCAGTCATTATTAAAATTTGGAAAAATTTTCTCTTTGAAATGAAATCGCTCAGTCTCCATAGGGACACATTTTGTCTAGTCCTTAACTAAGATCTAGAATTTTGAAATTAAATGTGACAAAAAATACTTTTATATTACCTATCAGCAGTGTTATGTTAATTTTAACATGATTATTGACTTGGATAATACATTATTACCAACAGTTGTGAAGGAAAATATTGCTTTAAAAATCTAGGCCTAACATAAATAAAGATCTCCTTTTCTGAGTTCTTAAAATCAACAACAAAAAAAATAACAAAATCAATAAAGAAGAATTTGAGTAAGCTTGAGAACATCTGATCAAAATTAAGTTCACTTAAATAAACTGTAAGTATCTAGAATCTGATTGGTTCACTAATGACCCTATCCTAAATAATAATCAGACTAAATTCCAGTTAACTGTAGAAACTCTACTTGGCCATGGCTTTTATTGTTTTACAGTTGTTTTATTCTGTTTTGAATTGTCTTTTATAAGTATTCAGGTATATTTTATGAAACAAACTCTACTGTAAGATTTAGCACTGGGTAAACATATTACAACTTTTATTATAACTTTCATTAAATTACTTTTCTGATCACTTTATTTATTGACATTCAAGTAAGGATTGAAAGCCTACAGAATCCCAAATTTAGATCTGATATGTGAATAACTTTATATAAAGTCTCTGACATCCTTCTTATTGGGTCTATGGAGTCTTACACATATACTAGTAATTTAGCTACATTAAGTAGAATTTTTAGGTTTTATCGATTTGTAATACTAGTTAAGACAAATATGAGTTAGAAACAACCAGCTTACAAATTTGAATATAGCACCCCTCTGTATATTAGTACTGCTTGAATTCTTAAGCAATGATATCAAGAGAATGGTTTATTAATTTACAGTCAGAGTGGTACAAAAAGATTTATTTCCCTCCTTATGCCTTTGGGAGAACAAAGGTTAGATATCCCTACTCTGAAGCTTTTTAAAAATGAGGATTGATTACCTTAACTGACCCAAGAAAATGCTTTTATGTGTCCAGGAGTAGCACCTGAAATACAGGCAAAACAAGGGCCAATAATTGCCTATGATATCCCATTCCCCCCTTCTGTTAAACTCAAAATGAGAAGCAAACTTACCATACTATACCTAATACAACAGTGCAGATCTAAACTACTGCATCTTTTCTATAAAACTGTGATTAAGAATTCTACCTCTGGCTGGCTACTGTACTGTACTGATTCCTTACCTAACAATGAATTTGTTACATCATGTACGTATGATTCATGCCACTGATTTTAAACCTGTGATTCAGTAACTTCTTACTTTATAATGGCCTTATTTGGAAAACAAAGAATTTAGGAATACTGAGGACAATTTTATTTTTATAGGCACAAAATGAAGAGTGGGATTAAGAATGTTAACTTGTATTAACCAAAAAAAGTATAATCAGTGAACAAAGAACTAAATTCTTTGGCATATAGATTATCTGCCTCGTGTGGTTTTTTTAAATGTCAGTATTAAATTTTGAAATTAAAATTATGCTAAAATTAAGCTATCACATAATGGCTGATTTTTTCTTTGGTGTTTAGTTACATAAACTCTTAAAATACTGTAATATTTAAGGCCTAGAGTTTTATTCTCATTTGCATTTGGGTCATTAATGATATGCTATTCTTTCAAGGTATAGAAGGTAAAGAAGTGGTTGAAATAGGAAGGAAATAAATTACAAATTGAAATGTAATTTTGTTAAGTAGGTTTATCCTTCTTAAGCATTGTTATTATGTCTTAAAATTAACAAAAATTGAGTACCTATAATTGTATGCCTCCCTAAATAAAAATTCTTTATCTGAAATTTAAAAAATGATTCAGCATGTAATAGCTTTTCATCTGAAGTGTAATACATAATCATTGTTGCTCAAATTGCTTTATAGTTGTTAACAGCCTTATTAAAAGACCAATGAATACTATGCTGAATATACATAATAAAAATTACAGTCAAAGGAAATTTTACTTATCTGTCATTGTCAACGCTAAGCCTTAAAACCTTCATTGATCTCATACTTGGCCTTGTGTGCTCTCCCTTCCATTTGAAAACCCATAGTTCTCTGCACTTCCTATTGTAGGTCATTCTGCCTTGCATTGGATTTCTATTTATATGTGTTCTCTTATTCATCCATTGCCCAAACATGCATTGTAACTATAAGGTGCTCAAAATACAGAGGGGGGAAAAAAGAGCCAAAGGTCATCACTTCTGAAAGTTTGGAATGCTAAATAAGCACCCAAGGAGCTTGTACCACTCCTCTAACCCAACCCCAGAAATTGATTGCTTAGGTCTATAATAGGGCTCAAGAATCTTAATTTTTAACCAACACAACTTGGGATTGTGGTATCCATTATCCCTGGACCATTTGCTAACTGAAGGATCTTGAGAAATCAAACTTCCTTTGAGTCTATTTCTTTGTCTATAGAAACATTTTAGGTAGCATCTTAAATCTTGGTTAAAATCACATAAGAGTCCAATGCTCGGTGGAAATTAGTTTGTTATTGGTATTTCCTTACCATCCAGACAAGACACTCTTCCCCTCCAAGCTGATAGAATTCCTTAGGCACCTTTCTGCTTCTGCAGTGCCATCACTTTCAGGTGTCTGGGTTCCTGTAAGGTTTGTGTCATTACAAACTAGAGCTAGACTACACTTTACTGTATGTCTGGGGAAAGGGCATAGAATAAAGAATCCACACCTAAGATGATGTTACATGAAAGATAGAACACTGAGATGGGACTCTGTATCTTGTATCTGAAAGAAAAAAGCAAGAAAATGCCAAGCAGGGGAAAATTTGGAGGTCTTCAATGACCATGAGTCAACAGCAAAATGAAGAATCTGTTATCCAACACTCCCAACTCCTGCAAGTTCTCAAGTGGCAATAATGATCAGATGTCAGAGGGTTCATTTCTACACTGGGTAACAAGTGGAAGGAGGGACTAATAAAACTAATGTTTCTACCCTACCTTTATTTCAATTCCAAAAGGACTAGTACTGTGCTATTTGTAGGGCAAAGCTGAAAGAAAAGGCAACAGCTTAAAAAGACACATTTTGGAGTTCTATTTTGCTGGATTTTGCTTGGTATTCAAAACCAAATTGGAAACAAAAAAAAACACAATACTGCTGACAATCACACTCCAAAGAAAATCACGTTTAGGTATAAATCTTAGCAAATCCTGTACAAGATCTGTATGCTGAAAATTATCAAAAGTTGATGAAAGATCAAAGACCCAAACAAGTAGAGAGATGTACCATGCTCCATGGATTGGAAGGCTCAAAACAGTAAAATGGTCAATTCTTCCCTAAATGTAAATTTAACATTCCTATCAAAATCCAGCAAGGTTTTTTTGTAGACAGAGAGAAGCTTACTCTAAAACATGGAAAGGCAAAAAACTAAGACCAGGATGAAAGGACTAAGACAATTTTTTTAAAAAATAAAGAAAAAATGAATCAAGAATGAAGTCTACAGTAATCAACACTGTGTGATACTGGTGGAGGGGTAGACACATAATGGAACAGAGATTCCAGAAATACACCAAACAAGTCCAACTGATTTTCAATAAAGATGCAAAAGCAATACAGAAAGACAGCCTTGTGAACAAATAGTGCTACAGCAATTGGAACAGACAGGTGAAAACATGAACTTTAATGTAGAAAGCTATAAAGCTTTTCAAAAAACTGAGAAAATAATCTTCAGGACCTAGCCATTAGCCATTAGGGAAATTCAAGTTAAAATCATCAGGTATCACTACCCAAATGGCTAAAATAAATTACCAACAGTTGAAACTAACGTAACACTTTGTGTCAACTTATGTTTTCTAAAAGTTACCAAATGCTGGCAAGGATGCAAGAAAAATTAGATCATTCATACACTGCTGGTGGGATATAAAATGGTAGTCACTAAAAAATATTTTAGCAGTTTCGGGGCGCCTGGGTGGCGCAGTCGGTTAAGCGTCCGACTTCAGCCAGGTCACGATCTCGCGGTCCGTGAGTTCGAGCCCCGCGTCAGGCTCTGGGCTGATGGCTCAGAGCCTGGAGCCTGTTTCCGATTCTGTGTCTCCCTCTGTCTCTGCCCCTCCCCCGTTCATGCTCTGTCTCTCTCTGTCCCAAAAATAAATAAACGTTGAAAAAAAAATTTAAAAAAAAATATTTTAGCAGTTCCTTATAAAATTAAATGTGCACTTACCATGCAACCCAGCATTTATACTCTTGAATACATGAACCTCAGAAATAAAAATGTTCATATAAAAAGCTGTACACAAATTATATATATAGCAGCTTCACATTTAACAACCTCAAACTAGAAATAACCCACATGCCCTTCAAAGAGTGAATGGTTTAACTTTGCTACATCCATACCATGGGATAAAGGAACAACTATTGATACATGTAACAATCCGGATGGACCTCAAGAGAATTATGGTTACTGGAGCAAAAAAACAAACAATCTTAAAAGGTTACATACCTTATGATTGCTTTAAATGTAATATTCTTAAAAAAAAAAAAATAGAGATGGAAAACAGATTAGTGGTTGCCAGGTGTTAGGAATGGAGGGAAGAAAGGGAATGTGGCTATAAAGGCAGTCTGGTGAAACAATTCTGTATCTCGATTGTGGTAGTTACCCAGATCTGTGTATGATAAAATAACATGCAACTATATAAACACACGAATAAATGCTTTTAAAATTGGTGAAATCTTGGGGCACCTGGGTGGCTCAGTCGGTTAAGCGGCCGACTTCGGCTCAGGTCACGATCTCGCGGTCCATGAGTTTGAGCCCCATGTCGGGCTCTGTGCTGACTGCTCAGAGCCTGGAGCCGGTTTCAGATTCTGTGTCTCCCTCTCTCTCTGACCCTCCCCCGTTCATGCTGTGTCTCTGTCTCAAAAATAAATGTTAAAAAAAAAATTTTTTTTTAAATAAAATTGGTGAAATCTGAATAAACTCTGGATTATAACATCAATTTTCTAGATTTGATACTGTATTATATCCAAGAAGTTATCATTAAGAGAAACTGAGGAGTACACAGGGACTCTGTGCCTGTGTGTGTGTGTGTGTGTGTGTGTGTGTGTGTGTAGCAATTTGTGAATATAGATTTCAAAATAAAAATTTAAAACAAAAATGGCACAGATGAATATTATACCAGAAACAGACATTATTAGTGTGTTGGTATATGTACATATTTCTGAATGAAGCTGGAAATGAGTGAAATAACTTAATTCCTTTTAAAGAAAATCAAAATATTCTCCGTTAAAAACAGATTGTCATTTTAAGTATTACTTCAATTCGTAAGAATTATTAATAGAAAGGGGAAACACCATATTATCTCAGGGAGCTTAAGAAACTGAACCGGATTGTTTTTACATGAAATATAAAAGAAAACTCAACCTTTTTCTTTTGGAATTCTATATTCTACAATACTGTCCACAGGTTATACTACAATAAAGTGATGATCAGAATACCACCATGGGAAAACACCTATTTCCCAAATGTTGCAGAATAAGCATTCAGTGAATCTCAACAGAGAAGCTATCCTTGACTTTTTCAAATGCTGACTTTTCAGTGGGCAATCAGGGCATACAGGTATAAAGGAATATTCTGAACAAAGAATGATTGATTCCTTCACCCATAAAGGTCTTTTTGCTGTAAAGGATCTCAGAATTAAGGCATATATGGTACATATGACTGAAAAGCAACTTATTAAGTATAATACAAACTACTGTAAAATTCTTAAATGCCAAAGGGACATAAATTTAAAAACAAATGTGCTAGCAATTACTAATTCACTATCCTTTGGACATACAGCAAAGGAGAAAAGGATGAACAAAGACCAGTTTAGACAGGGCAACAGGGAAAGATGAGAAAACATTATGCAGATGGCCCATATCAAAGGAGTATTTGACTTTTGGCACCCAAGGGAAGATCAGGATGCAATACTTTTATATCCTCAAAGCACGTAATACAAGTTACAATTATCGCAGTATTATAGAGCAAGGCTTAATATTTTAAAATAAGAAAAATTTGAGTATTAGTATGTCCAGTATTTTGGATAACACAAAAGCAGAGAGTCTGCCCTTTAAGACTTAGTTGACAGGGGCGCCTGGGTGGCACAGTCGGTTAAGCGTCCGACTTCAGCCAGGTCACGATCTCGCACTCCGTGAGTTCGAGCCCCGCATCAGGCTCTGGGCTGATGGCTCAGAGCCTGGAGCCTGTTTCCGATTCTGTGTCTCCCTCTGTCTCTGCCCCTCCCCCGTTCATGCTCTGTCTCTCTCTGTCTCAAAAATAAATAAACGTTGAAAAAAAAAAAAAAAGACTTAGTTGACAGTATAAATGGAGAGAAAGACTAGTATTCAGGACTCATTAACTATTCATTTTTCTAAGTCAGCTTTGTCATTCGTTGCTCCAGAGTTTAGCCAGATCCCTCAAACTCAGGTTGTGTCCTTATATGCTCTCTCTACATGTCTCTTTCAAAGCACTGACCACAATGTATCATAATATACAAACCCCTGCTAGACTCATCCCTGAAGGCTGAGAATATGTCTATTCTATCCACAGCACCCAGCACGATGCCTAGAACACAGTATTTGTTAGTGCAAAGATGAGGCCCAGTTTTTTAAGTGAAAAGTGAAGTTACAAAATAACATGAATGATCTTTGAGTAAAAATAAGTAAATAAAAAGTCTAGAAGTTTAAGGCCATATTTATATACCATTATCTCTGGACTGTAGAATGGAAGGATTTTCATAAAGTCTCCTATTATAAAAATATTTTAGTAAAAAATTCGTACATCAGTTAGAAAATAGTAAAACTTTTTTGGGGGGGGGGGAGGGGGAACAACAGAGTTGATAAAAGATTTCCTCCCCTGTTTTTCTCATCTCTTACATCCACCCTTCTATATCAATGCCTTTTTCTTCTAAACCACACCTTCATTCTTTTAGGACTGCTTCACTAATTCTTTTTGGTTTCAACTGAGATACAACTTGGGTTAAGCAGAAAAGCAATACTTGAGAAACAAATTAGCATTATTTACTCCAAGCCAGGTTTAGATATGGAAAAGTAGTTTTCCCTCAGGTGAGAATAACTTCTATCACAGGAAAATCCACAATTGGAGACTACTGCAGGTTACTCATCAAAGAGATGAATTAGTTGTTGATTGTGTTATTTAATTAGTTTTCAAAGTTCCCTATTACTGGGCTATAACAAAATACTTGTCATTTTCTAAACCTAAATTTAAACTTCTCAATACCAAAGACAAAATAGTGTAATTTTTCAAAAAAGTCAATTTCAGTAACTTCTTGAAATATTTTAATGCTGTCTTTTAGTTTTAGCCAATAAAATCACCTGATACTTTATCACTGAGTATCTTAGAAATATCTTTATTAGCATTAAATTTTTCAACAGTCTTTGCCTCATTCGCTTTAAAAATCAAACTATTTGCACATTAGTTTTTTTTCAATATTCTTTTCAGAAAATACTTCCTATTATGATTTTTATTACAAGCTGCTTTTTATGCAACACCACTTTGGAGCACAAAATGGACTTTTGAATCCACAAAATAGTGTCCACCTAGAAAAAGCCCCACAAAATTGTCTCTTGGAAACACTTCTAAGTGCTTTTGCTTCAAAATAAAACACAATGATTTCCCACTATAAATACAGGTATTACTTTCTTCAACAAAACACTTGTTCAGCTGACACCTTAAATCTCTCAACTAATTATTTCTTGACTATGACAGCATGTCATTGAAAATTTTCTACATACCTGCCACATCACCACCATAAAGAAACTTGAGTGTTTTAGGTCTTTGCTTAAAAGAATGATGATGAACAAGTTTTTAATAATAAAGAACATAATAAGCTTCTGGGAAATGCCCAGCAGAAGCAGCAGCAATGAACACTATTCTTGCTCAATAATACAGTCCTACTCTACTTCTTTACTTCTAACGTTACTTCCAAGCATGAACTGTTTATTCCAACTAAGCTTATCTTCCTTCTTTACCGTTTTCTGAGCAGGCCTGCCCCTCTTCTGTTCCATTTAATAACATCATTAGCATCCCAGGTTCTCAAAACTTAAAAGACACCTTACTTGCTCAATCATCAACTGTCCCCTCAGCTCCCTAATCACACAGACATATTACTACCATTTCCACTGCTTCTGCTACCTCAGATTTACCTAGATGTAAATCTAGGCCTGGCACTCACACATTTTCCTCTAAATCATCCTACATACCAAAGCCAAATTAATCTCACAAGACACTATAGCATGGCACTCCTATCACAGCAGGCCCATCAGAATCCCTGATCTTGTCCAGCCTCAACCACACCACGTACTTCCCTTTTCTGTGCATCAGCTTCATGACGTTGCTTCCACTTTCTGCACTCTGGAATGTGCTATTATTATTATGCTCCCTTCTCTACAGATTCCTAATATTCGTGTTCTAGTTTAAAGTCCTTCATTAAGTCTTCCCTAATAATAACCTTCTGTCAAATGTCCTCCACAGCCAGGCCCTAGACAAAAGTAATCTCTCCCTTCTCAAATCCTCTTGCCACTCTGACCCCTTTAAATAGCTAAACATACACATTCTTACATTCTCAGCAAAGAGAACACTAGGGGATGACAGTAACTATCTACCTCACATTTTCCTCCCAGTAGTCTCTTGGAAAACAACAGACACTAAATATCAAGAGATATGTTCAATCTCAACTCCAGGCCTATTCTTACTCTGCTCCTTCATTTTGAACTGAGCTTTTCTCTTCCTTTAGTCTGTATTTAAGCTAACCCATTCTTCAAAGTACATATATTACATATATTGCAGTCCAAATCAATTTCATTTCTATGGTGATATAGCACCTATTTGGATACCAGCAGTCACGTTTTCCACTGTTGCTTAATTCTTATGTTTATGACCTACCTCAACACTGTGCCATTCTCTAAACTATAGCTCTTGAATTCACCCCTCAACCAAAGTCCATCTCTGAATTTATTTAATGCTGTTTCTTATCCTATCCTATTTTTGCCAGTCAAACACAATCCTCCTTCAAACCAAATCCAAATGACATTGTGTTCAATAAGAAGTGTTTCTCTGGGGCGCCTGGGTGGCGCAGTCGGTTGAGCGTCCGACTTCAGCCAGGTCACGATCTCGCGGTCCGGGAGTTCGAGCCCCGCGTCGGGCTCTGGGCTGATGGCTCAGAGCCTGGAGCCTGTTTCCGATTCTGTGTCTCCCTCTTTCTCTGCCCCTCCCCCATTCATGCTCTGTCTCTCTCTGTCCCAAAAATAAATAAATGTTGAAAAAAAAATTTAAAAAAAAAAAAGTGTTTCTCTAATGCTGCTTCAGGTTCCTACGGAACTTGGGACAAATATTCCATAGTACTTAACACATCTCAACTTAAATTTAGTTATGTCTGTGCCCTTCATAATTTAAGAATTAAGACAGGGCTCCTAATATTTCATCTCTCTTCACAACAACTACTAGGTATTCAAAGAAGAGCTGTTGCATTTGGGTAAACAGCACAAAATGGTTTGAAACACAATTTTTAGTAACTGAACCATATACCATCCCAAAAAAAACCCTGTAATAGTGAAGTGGGTTGAATTGTTATATGTCCACCAACATCCAAGTTCTAACTCAAGTACCTGTCAATGGACCTTATTTAGAAACAGGGTGTTTGCAGATGTAATTAAGTTAAAGATCTTGAGATGAGATGATCCTGGATTTAAGGTGGCCCCTTAATTCAATGACTCCTGTCTTTATAAAGAGAGATTTGACAAAGGGTAAAGCTATAAAATTGAAGGCAGGAAATGGAGTAATGTGTCTACAGCCAAGGATTGCTGGCTGCTACCAGAAGGAATCAACCTTGCCACCACCCTGATTTCATGCTCTAGCCTCTAGAACTGTGAGAGATAAACTCCTGTTGCTTTATGCTACCAAGCCTGTGGTAAATTGTTTTGACAGCCCTAAGAAACTAATACAAACACCTCCATAGTACAGCATTTTAAACATCCAGAAAACTTAAGGTTTTGTGGGGTTTTTTGTTTTCTTGTTTTTTTAATTTTCAAAGATAAGAGCAGGGGTGGCTCAGTAGGTTGAGCTCAGGTCTGACTCTTGATTTGGGTTGAGGTCATGAGCTCACGCTTCATGAACTCGAGGCCCATGTCAGAGTCTGTGCAGACAGTGCAAAGCCTGCTCGGTATTCTATCTCCATTTCTCTCTGCTCCTCCTCTGCTTGCTCTCTCACTCTCTCAAAATAAATAAATGTTTTCTTTAAAAAAGAGAAGAGCAATAAGGAGATTCTTAGGAAATAAACAGATGATTTTATTTAACTAAAACTATACCTAAATTTATGAAATGATTTTATTTATAAATAAGTAGTGGCTTATCTTAAACTGAGTTCAGTGCTACGTCTCAATATAAATGCCCTCCTTGTGTTAAGGATATAATTTTAAAAGATGTAAAACCAAATTATACCCACTTGCTATAATAAAAAAAATCATGCTATTTCTAAGGCAAATAATCACAGTGAGTAGATGAAATTCTGTTTTATCATGGTATTTTCACTGCAATATAAATCTTAATGGGGAAGGTTCGTATTTTCAGCCTAACTTAGTATTAAGTATGGATCAATATTTTGTTCATTCTCTATTAAAAAATTTAACCCAGCACTTCCTTTTTTAATTCTTATGCCATGTTTCTAAGTTTCCAACTTTTACTTTTTTAACTCAGTCTGCTTAAGGAACACAGGAATAATTTCAACGAGCCTAACCAAATAGAAAGCCCTCAGATTCCAAATCTATATACATAGCTTATGTATTTTGCTAATTTTGCTTATCTAAGACACTAGCATTTTCCATTAGCAGATAAAATATTATAATAATAGGCCGACAAAACACACATTTTCTCTAGAAAAGGCCCCAAAATGTAAACTGTATCTTAAAGAATATGAGCCTTGGGACACATGGGTGGCTCACTGGGTAGTTAAGTGCCTGACTTTGGCTCAGGGCATGATCTCATGGTTAGTGAGTTCGAGCCCCACCTTGGGCTCTGTGCTGACAGCTCAGAGCCTGAGCCTGCTTTGGATTCTGTGTCTCCCTCTCTTTCTGCCCTCTCCCCCTCCCCCCCCCGCCCCCAGTGCTCTCATGCTTGCTCGCTCTCTCTCTAAAAAAACATAAACATTAAAAAAAAAAAAAAGAACATGAGCCTTTATATTACATACTACTTTTTAAGTAAAAACTGAATTTTAAAATATTTTCAAAGTTTGAAAATCATTTAAAAGTAATTTTTAAAAATTCAAGAACTTAATCCTACTGTAACATTTGGAATTATACCTTCCACACAAAGACAATAACAAGCACAGGTAACTTAAAATTTTACACATTTTCTTAACTTTAGCCAAGATCATAAAAGAAACCAAATTTAGCCAACATACAAACATTATTTATATGAATTTAGTAAAACCATTTTCTTAGAAATTATGATCCCCTGAAGTCATTTTTAGCACTTAAAGTACTAAAAAGTTAAATTACTAATATCAACTCTTATACCCATTTAACTTATAAAGTCATGGAAATTAGCAGTTCATTATTGCTCTGACTGAAATACCATCTCCTCTCTATTCCTTTAAGCTACCTTTAGGACTATTAAATATGTGCATATAATGAAAACATGTCAATTTGCTATTCTTATATGACAAGTCCACACTAGACAAGACACTCTTCTCTGTTCCGTAATGCAGATATGGCATGAGCCAATGAAATCTAACACCATATTGGAGAGGAAACGCCTATTGGCTCATCTATGACTTACAGAGGCACAATTTTGGTTCCCATGTCCCTGTTTGTCACGAAATGTCTTCCAGAATGTAAGAGCAGATTTATGACCAGTCTATTGATATTGTAATTTGTAAGCATTGTAATTTTGCTTTCATCTTACTCCAATTACTAGATAATAGAAAACAATGGTACTACTTTTTCCAAGAAGTTTTTGCTATCAGTGTAATCTGAAGATCGATTGGAGAGGCACAAAATAATCAACCTACTCTAGCCTACATTGCAGCCTTATCTCACTCAGCTATCAGATTTCTAAAAATCCTATACACATTATAAAACTGGAAAAAAATGAGAAAAATCTTGTGTAATGAATATTTTTTTTTAACGTTTATTTATTTATTTTTTGGGACAGAGAGAGACAGAGCATGAACGGGGGAGGGGCAGAGAGAGAGGGAGACACAGAATCGGAAACAGGCTCCAGGCTCTGAGCCATCTGCCCAGAGCCTGATGCGGGGCTCGAACTCACGGACCGCGAGATCGTGACCTGGCTGAAGTCGGCCGCTTAACCGACTGCGCCACCCAGGCGCCCCTGTAATGAATATTTTTTAAAAAAATGTTTAATGTTTATTTTTGAGGGAGACAGAGCATGAGTGGGGTGGGGCAGAGAGAGAGGGAGACACAATCTGAAACAGGCTCCAGGCTCTGAGCTGTCGGCACACAGCACAACGCGAGGCTTGAACTTGAGAATGGCGAGATCATGACCTAGGCTGAAGTTGGACACAACCGACTGAGCCATCCAGATGCCCCTGTGTGATAAATATTTAAAAAAAAAAAAACAGCTACTTTTTCAGAGGAAATCACTCCCAAAAACTCACTCAAGAATCTAAAAAAAAAAAAAAAAAAAAAAAAATCAGAACTGTAGGTATAAGGTTTAAATTTTTCCTGGGGTGCTTGGGTGGCTCAGTTGGTTGAGCGTTCAGCTCTTGATTTCGGCTTAGGTCATGATCTCATCATGGTCTGTGGCATAGAGCCCTGCATCAGGCTCTGAGCTATCAACACAGATTGGGATTCCCTCTCTCTCCCTCTCTGCCTCCCTGCAGCTCACATACATGCATGCATGCTCTCTTAGAAGTTTTTTAAAAAAATAAATAAAATAAAATTTTATTTACCTGGTTATCTCTTTGTTCCAAAAAACCTTGGTTAAATTATTTCCACTCTACAGCAAATTAAAATGTTTTGAAGCTACGTGGGAGAAAAGAAAGGAGAAAAGCTGTTCAATGCACTGTAAATAAATGAGGTTTCTTAACACAGGCACTGCCACAGAAGATACGTGTAAAGCAGACAAGTATAATAAAAGCACCACCTAGCCTAAGGTTTTATGAATAAGGACACATTCCCCTACCCACATCTAAACCCGAGAGTACTGCCATATTATAGCAACATACAATAAATGTTCACCATCTCCCAGTAATTAGAAAAAGGTTAACATACTAAAGATAGTGTTTAAAAAACATTAATTACTTAATACAGTCTAGAAAAATCTTTAATAAAGTAGCATTTTAAATACTTCTAGTCTCATTTAATGGTTTAAAAGTTGCTTATAAACTACAGTTTATAAAGAGGTATCAAGAATGAATTTCTAATGACATAATTCTTCACTGGAAAATTTACATCCAAAGATAAATAATAACACAGAAAGACTAAGATACTAGGTTATGCAAAATTATAATATAAAAAATATGGACTTGTTATAGATTTGCTCTTGCATTCTGGAAAAGATTTGGTGACAAAGGAATACAGGAACCAAACTATGCCTCCACAAATCTTGTATGAGCTAATAGGCTTTCCCTTCCAAAACCCTCTCCAATAAGCTTCATCTCCTTGAACTCCCATTTCTCCTCAAGGAAAAGTTTAACTTCAGAGCCATCTAAGCAAGCTTTATATATTTGTAAAAGAGACCCAAGTTCTCAGAAAATCTTGTTTTTGTCTCAAATTCTATATAGGCAAAATTTCTTTACATTCCACTAATTCTGCATTCTAGGAAATCCTGTATAGAAATTTCCTTACATTCCACTAATAGCATTAGTTATAATATATAAGAGATCAATTATCAGTCAAAACAACATTAATTATAATCCTTCACTAAGTATATATTCATTTATACTAGATGGTATTAACATTTAACTTAAATTTGCAACCTCACTGAGTAACTTTTAATGTAATTTACTTACATAAATTCTTATGTACCTAAAGTCACATATGCAAATTAACTTATAGAAAACATTGTAACAGTAATCAAATTTTAAAAAGACATTCAAAAAGATTTCTCTGGCAAAAATAAAACATGTGAAAACTTGATTTCTTAAAAGAACGGTTTTTGGTGAGCTTACTGTTAACTTCTGCTTGATATGAAAAACTTACTTTTGATTAGCTGCTAGATATTCATTCAGATATCGTCAACATTTTTTTTCAGCACTTGACATAATTAATGATGGGTTGACTAAACTTGGTAGAAATCAATCAAATGTAAACTAGTCTTACTTAATTTCCCAAACCTAGGCCACATACAAAAGCACTAAGGATCAAACATCCACATCCACAAGGGAGGCAGTGGAAGCTAACAGGCAGGTGTACACTACCTCTCACACTGTAACTTCAAGAGTAAACAAAGCCCTCCAACACAGTCATTTGCCAGTTTTGTAGTACCAACCTAGCAGATATTTTTCATGTGTTACATGAACTCACTGTCAGTGTTACTCCTGTGATACGTAAGAAAACTCAATGAAAGTAATTAAATACTTAAGGAATAAGATTTTTGTGGGTAGAGTTGAGTTCTGAAGGGCCACAAACCATGACCTAAAATTTCGTTTGCCTCCCATTAACCAATTCATGTTAGTTTTGAGACTGTATCACCTTCACTTGTGAAAGCATGGAAAGAAAAAGAAAAAACTGAATACCTTTTGGTAAATACAAGGAACAAAAGTTAGACTAATGATTTTGAACAGGATATATTTTTGTTTTATCCAATAAATACATCTTATCATTTATGAAGATTTGGTTCATTTGTTTGCTTAAATCCAGTAGAATTTTCTTGAATGAGACATCACATTCCTTGAAGATGTTGCAAAAGTGACGAATTATTACTAAGCATCCAATTTCAATACTCATTATCTCCAACAGAGAAAATGCCAGAGGAGTAAGCTACAAGGGATTTTGTTGGGTAGAAGTAAGGGAAGGGGAGAAAAATAAAGTGAGCTAGTTAATTTGCAACCTTATTCTAACTTTAAATATACAGATAGTATAATATTTTGATCTAGCTACTACCCCAAGACATTTTGATATAACTTAAGAATTACAAATACTGTACTTATTCCCAATCTATTTGTTATTCAGAGACCCAATCAGTTTGCTTTCATAGCTTCTCCCAGCTCTAAATTTTTTTAAGTCTGACATGTGGTTTCTTAACTGCTAGTAATTAGAAAAGAATCCACGATTAGATAAAATTCTCACTTTACATTTTACTGTCAAGTTTTTATTTTCTTGAGGAAAGAAGATGACTGATCAACTACCACAGAAAAAACCAAAGGAGACTTTTGGGAGTGTATATTCACAGAAGTACTCAAATATAATTTAAACAGGAAATCTTCCCCACATTAAAGGGCATTTTTAAACTATCTCCCAAAGCTGCATGGACATCTTGCTTTGCCATCACATCCTCACTCAAACAACTCTAGAACATTATGCAACAGTCTGCTATAACTATGCGAGTCAGATCATGCTCCAACCAAAACCTAATGGCCCAAAAGAATTAGTTCTACCCCCACCCAACACTGAGAACAGAAATCTTCTGAATATATACATAATAGAAACTAAACATGTACAGTTTGACATAACTTGCAAAATATAAGAGAGACCCTCAACTCACACATCAGTTAACATTCACTTGTTAAACATTTAGTAACAAAATATGACTAGCAACAACTGACTACATTAGAATTTATAGAATAACTCTGATAAGCTCATATTCTGATCTAGTTAGATCATATTAAAATCCATACTTATCATTTATTATCAGAGTATTTATAAAAATGTATTTGTTTTGAATAAAAATGTAATTACAATGAGTAAGGCATACTGTATTTATATCTTTTATCGCTATAGCCTAGGAGCAAAGCTTTTTAGGAAAAAAAAGAATCCTTTGATGTGAACCTTAGCACCTTCTATATAAGGGGGGAAAACATAGTTGAAAAGTCTGAATTTTCTTGAATTTTAAGGACAAGGCAGATGGAGATATATTGTCTTTCAAGTAGGAAGTATACGAGCTGGCTAAACAGTTTATTTTTTAAAGGATCCTTTTGGATGAACATGCAATAATTATTATTTGAGGGACAAGAGGAAAATGAAAGCCAAGTTTCATAAAGATTAATTCAAGTGAACATATTTACAGTGGAAGTGGAACAATCCTTAGCTCCCTGGCTAAATAAAAGCAGTCATCTACTGCATCAGTGTGTATTTTCAAGCAAATACAGAAGCAAAACTCATTAGCTCTTTAAAAAATACACACATTTAATGTTGGTCTGTTTTAATTCTAAGTAAAGCAATTCCAAAAATACAAACTGAACATCAGAGCCATGTGAACCACCATGATAAAATAAAACAGACATTCACAATAATTACGTCTAAAGACAGTTCAGCTTAATAAATCATCTTCCATGTATACTAAAGAAAGAGTTACTAAAAATACTGCTGGTGTTCAGTTAGAATTAAAGGACTTTGGGGAAAATGAAATAATATGATACAGGTGGAGTGAATAAGGTTACACGGGATTTACATTTTCCATTACCCCTAGATATAAACAAACATTCAAAATCAACACAAACTCTGTGTGTTATTCAAAATATTGCAGCTGCAGGAAAGGCAACTTTAAATTAATAGCTAGGGGAAAATCAAGTTTTGGTGGAGGTAAACAGAAGTGACAGTTTTTAATTTGCACTTTTGTAAAGCTCATTTATACCTGGCCAACCAGGAACCAAATGCAGGACAACGAAGTTCTCTGCTTCTTTTGGCTATAATGTGACAAGAAAAGGTCATCTTTTGAAGATGTTTAAAGAAATAAAGCAACTTTCTTTATAAACAGTCAAATAATCAATCAATGGAATAAATAAGTACTAACCCACATTTTTACCGCTCTGTAACCACTACACTTTACATATTTTTCATTTTGGCGGCAAATTCCCCAATTTTTAGGCTAAAATCCACCAATCACTTTTAAGAGTAAAATGAACAGCCACCAAAATAAGAATATTCTTCTGTTTACTCTTTGGCTAAAAAAGAAAACAAACAAACAAAACAAAACAAAAAGAAACAGAAGACAACTCTAACACTGGTGATAAAAGAAACTGTTTTTTTACATGTAAAATAAAGTTATCAATTTAAATCTTGGTACATTTTATAAAAACAAGAGGTAATGTTGTAATAAAACAGCAGTAGCCTTGTCAGGCAACATACTGTTTGTTAACCCTGTGCAATAAAATACTTTGTTCATACTACACTTATTCAACATGACTAACAGTTACTACAGACATTTCAGGAATCTTCACGGGACTCCTATAGACTTACTGTTAAAACTGAGAGACATTTACAATCATAATGTGCCATGAAAACTTGAAAATGTTACTTCTAGTAGGAGATAATGTTCATATTATTTGAATTGGTTTTAGGTACTGAACAGCTGAGTTACAAGGACTGAAAGTGAAAAGCATTCTAAAAGCCCATGAACACTGTTGTTCACACCCTTCTTCAGAACACACTAAACTTTAAACTTGTTTGACACATTTCTCTTCATACATAGCAAGCAACAGCACCCAATAAAAGCCTGAGAAGAAATGCTGCTGTGTAAATACTGCAACTATTCCTGAAAAAAGAATTATGGGATATATACTCCAAAGCTGCCCATTCCCATAATTTGTATTGCATAGGTCACATAATCACACACATATATATACACACATGTGTACATATATGCACATGCAAAGAATATATTAAGACGACAATGAAGTCTAGTCACAGAGCAATTTACAGGCTCAATATATTTTTTACACTTTGCGTGAAAGAAAATTTCAATATTTTACAGTCTTTTAGTAGGCATTATATACACTGCACTTTATGAAATCTGAAAGGTATTGAAATAAATTTTTTCCAACATTTTGGTAACAAAACAGACAACGTTTCTCCATATACTTGTGCTATCTATCTACATGATCTGTTTGATCTGGTAACCACTAATCACAAAAACTGACTCAATGGAATAATTAGAAAAATTATCTAACACCATGCATGGATTTGAATCATTTTTAATATCCTATCCTAGAAACATTCTACAAATCTTAAGATTTAAAAAATTAAGTCTCTGTTCTGATTTTTAAAAGATATCTTTTTTATGACAATATCCATAACATTGACAGGTACATGTTAAGGCTAGTATCATCTCCTTTTGTGAATTTTTTTGACTTTTTTTTTTTTTTTTTTTAAGAAAGATAGGAAAAGCCAGACTCCTTTAGGACTTTGAACTGTACCTACAGAGAATGAGAGTGCAGTGAACATAATGTTCAGTCCTACAGTCAGGATGCAGTTGCTCCTTCCCATTCCACAAGATACTGCACCTTTCCATCAAGTGTCACCCGACGAGCCAGTACTCGGTATTTTTCACCACATGCTATTCTACCTGCAGCACCAAAATAACTGGTAATGGAGTTTTTTAGATGATTGAGTTGCAACTCCTGATCTGCTAAGTTATTCAAAATCTCTGTGTTGAGTTCATCAAATTGGTAATCTTCTTTGCCTTCATCATCTTTTACAATTTCTGAGTTCTGAGTCTGGAGTGCTCTTCTTGGAAGACGACCCCTTCTTCTCCGTAAATGTGGTATTGCAGCAGGCCAAGATCTTCCTGTACGAGTTCTTTTTCTGGAGTCAGATAATCTACAGAACAACAACAACCAAAAAAAGGCCATAATTGTCTAGTGAGTTTATAAGGCATCCTTCGCCCAAACAATGTGTTCTCAGATTTTTTTTCTATCACACTACTCTAAGTATATACCGTTGGTGACATAAACATCAGCCAAACCAAAACAATACATGCTATTTTTATAAATGGATTATCACTCGCCTTCATTAGACTCCATCACCTTCTTGGGGCTGACCTTTGAAGAGCTTTTCTTCCTTAACAATGTATTATTAAGCTTAAAAGAATCAGAGGAAGTTTTTAATTACGAGGCCAAGGAGACAAATTCTTACCAAGAAGAGGCCCTAATCATTAGTCAGATATTGTCAACAGTCTTATGATTAAAAAGAAGAAAGTTCATTCACTCATTCAATGCAGCAAATACTTAATAAGTACCTCCTATATATACAACATTGTTCCATGGGCTTCAATAGATGGTAAAACTAGAATAAATGTTCTCTTATTACCAGTTCTAGGCATAGTGAACTAATGTAATGAACTGGAATAAGCACAAAGTAGAAATCAGGGTACCTTGAATCTACCTCTGTGATACTGGCCAAATTCAAATCTCTTATCCTCTGTATTCTCTTCTGTGAAGAGATTAAGTGAAGAGGTTGAACTAGATAATTTTTGAGGTCCTTTTCAGCTCAGGAATTCAATGATTTTATAATCTTTTAACAAGGGAGAATACAGCCTAAGTTAAATTCAAAGACTTTATAATCATACTGCCTGACTCAACATCCCAGTTCTGTTATGCTTGTTAATGACCATGCTTGTTTCTTAAAACCTGTTAGTTTCAGTTTCTTTATCTTTAAAATGGGAATAACAGATCTACGACTCAAAAGACTGTTTTAAGAATTTAAAAAGGCAATGTATGTGGAAAGTTTAGCACAATGCTTGGTGAAAGGCCAAACACAGTTCAATTATTCACAATCCATTAAAAAATGAGTTACATTTTAAGCTTTTTAATACTCTGAATTTTGTACAATTTACACAGCAGTTTTTGAAGTGTTAACAAAAATTAAACTAAGGGAAGTATAAAACTTGCAAGCTCATAGCTCTGACCCCAAGGAAACTAATTTTTCATTCCTGATACGTCATGCTTTGGGAAAGGCATCATTCTGAAGAATTAGGTTAAATAAAATATTAGAGAAGTCTGCTACTGATAGAAATCCTGAGTTAAAAATCTTCTTAGTAACAAAAGGATTTACATGTCTGATTCAGATATTGAGAAAAAAAGTACTCCTAAAGATAAAAATTCCTAAAGATAAAAAATTTTAGATAAAAATATTATCTCAATATTAGAAGCATAAAAAGGTCTCAAGGAAAAGAGCACAGCCTATTAACACCAGTATACCTCTTCTGTGCACAGAGCAAAATCTCCTAACAAATTTTTAATGTTTGAGCTCTGAAAAGCAGAAATTTCAGATGAATATTAATAACAACCTAAAGAATTTACATATAGATGCTTCTCAAACGCTGAAAGGCATATTTACATCACTTTCAATTGCTAAAAATTTATTTAATCATTACTTTACAAAGAAAAAGAATCTAGAAGAAAATTAGTTAAGAAATAAAAATATAAAATATCTACCCATAATGCCTGGAAATGCTAGACGAGGTAGTTTCTTTTGTACTGGAAGCACCCGTGAAATCCACATCTGAGGTATTGGATGAATGTGCAGTTCCCTCAGTTCTCCTAAGACAAAAGAATTTAAATGGTATAACGACTATATTACATAACAATAGAAATATTCATTTCCCCCCAAAAGAAAATTCCTAGAATAGGAGAAAATAACTTTCTATTTACCCTATAGAACAAGGTAAATCCAAGGTAGGATTCTCTGAAATTGATTCCTTATCCTGGAAAATAAAAAATAACATACTTAAAGCATGGCTCTAAAGTAAACTAAAAAGATACTCATTTCTCAGTTAATTTCAAGCATCCATCTTCTTTGAAAATATATACCAACACATCCTCTTACCAAAGGTGGCTCAGCAGTTTTCTGAATCATTTTTCTTGTATATGGGCCAGGTGGACGACCTACTGATTTTTTCTTTCCTTTTTTTTCTATGCCATTGCTTACTTCCCTGAAACATAAAATCATTATGTATTTAATCTCTGCATAAAGAAAAACAAAAAGACAATGGACAATATATACTGGCTCCACTTACGTAATAATTAGGTTACACTTATTTTTATACTAATGGTAACAAAAACCAAAAAAATTAAATGTAAGTTGAATCTACCAATTTAGTCAAGTGCATACAGAGAACACATTCCAATTTAAATAAACATTTCTTGACTCAGATATTATTTACATATGAAAAGGTTAAGGAAAAAACTTTTCTCTTTACCACAATTGTGAAAAATATATACAACCTCAAAGTTAATAAACAAAAACAAAAACAGACTACTATACTGGAAGGAAGATTTCCAAACCCCCAAGAGTTCCATTATTTAGTCCAGGTTGTTACTATGTAGGCCCTTAAGGGAATATTTTAAGAATTTATTACTAAAAGTAATTATGAATTTAGTCATTACCCACATGGAGCCAGGAAGTATCTGTATTAAAATATAGTAGCTATAAATACAGGTTGCCTTTAGAAATAAATATATATATTCTTGAATGATATCAATCATAAAGAGAATGAAACCCAGGGTGGAAGAGTGTAGAAGAAGGAATCCTTTATATTAGGCAGGGAGTCATTCAAAAGGTACAATTAGAAAGATCTAGAAAACCAGTTTTTGAGACATAAAAGCAAATATCAAGCAAGAAGGGGGAAAATAGCAAGTCAAGGACATCTCTAATTAATAGAAGGGAATAAGAAAAGGGCAAATATCAATACAGAGAACATCTACTTCATTCATTCAACAAACATTATCTACCATATAAAAAAAGGGGGGGGGGGCTATAATAGAAATACAAAGATCTTCCCTGTGCTAAGGGGTCCATAATACAGTCAGAAAGTGACAAAGATACATACAAAAAGGCTGATAAAAAGAGTTAAGTGCTATAAGAAAGTTACCCAGGAAATTTTAATTTCCTGTGTTTTTACACAGACAAGGAATAACACCATAGAATAGGCTAGAAAGAGGTGAATGGAGAAAACTAGAAAAGAAACTACTCCAGACACCAAACTAAAGTTGGGCAATAAAGGTGGAAGTACAAGGAAGGAGAAAGTAGGGGAGCTAGAGGAATAAAGCATAACTAGAACTACAATCAAAAGTCTCAAGGATAAAATAGATGGTAGTTTTTTTTTTTTTTTAAGATGATCAACATTTATACAGGACCCCTGGATTAAACAAAGTATTTTCAGATTAAAAGGACCAATTCATACATAGGACCCAGAAGGAATAGAGAATGCCTTGAAAGAAAGTTGAACCATTTCCCGATAGCATCAAATGAACTAGCTAACACAGATGGAGTGTCTCATTAATGTGATAGGAATGAGAAAATTTGTGTAAACCTTTTTCTAATCCATAATATGGGCAACTGATAGCAAAGGATTAATGATAAAATCTGAAAGTGATAGGAGTAAATATGCTTTGCTTTAGGGAAAAAAAACAACAACCTAAAAGCATTATCTACTTTATTACACATTCAAATGGATATGAAACACTGTTAACCCTGGGTTATTACTTTTTCTTACTCTCCAGGTACTCTCATACCTTTTATTTACTCCTTAAATTTCCCTCTCTGCACAACCCTCAGCCATCTTTATACCTCAGTATTTCACTGAGAAAACAGAAGCTACCAAAACAATAACTGCAGTCATCTTCCAAACACCAAATCTACAGCAGAACTAATATCTGTACCTATTTTCACCCAATTTCAACAAAAGGGTTCTAGAAGTCCTCCGATCAAAGGCCACTCCCATGTTTAAGTTCTAAATCCCTTCCCTTTTGGATTCTCAAGGACTTTACAATATTTTCAGTTACCTGTCCCTCTCTCCTGTACCAATCTCTTTTCTACTGGATCATTCCTAGTAGCACATAAAAACAGGTTCCAATTAATTTTCTATTTAAAAGTCATCACTTGAGTACTTCCTTTCCTCTTCAGCTTCCATTTGTCTACCTCTCTTCAAAGTAAAACTACTTCTGAGTGTTCTCGCACAAACATTTTCCACTTTCTCCCTTCTTATTCAGAGTTCTTAATTTCCCATTTCCCCCTTTCCCTTTATTATCATTATTATTATATGAGTCTGCCTATGTCCTTTATTTGTAGAAAAAGCCCAGTTTTGACATTTTAATTGAGCAGTGCTGGATTCAATCATACTTCAACCCATTTCAGTCTGACTTCTTTCTTTACCTCTCCAAAAAAACCTATTTTTGTCAAGGCCATTAATAACAGAATGTTATCTTATCCAACAATCATTTTCCTTTCACCTTAAATCCATCTCTCAACAGCATTCAATACTGTTTAATATGCTCATCTTTCTGAAACACCCCCCCTTCTCTTGATTTTCAGGGCACTAAACTTTCCTGGTTTCCTCCTATCTCATTGATCATTCTTTTTTAGCCTCCTGTTTCTTTCACCTCTTCCAAATCTCTAAATGATAACAGGGCATTACTCTGGGCCTCATTCTCTCCCCCACCAACTCCTTGCTTCCTAGGTAATTTCATTCATTCTCATGGCCTTATAAATCAGCTTCCAAAATTGTATATCATGTGACCTAACCCTTCCTGAGCTCCTGACACACTCAGCTGTCTATATCTAACATCATCATCATTTAGATATTCCTTGTAAAAATCTCCAACTCAATTAGTATGACACAGAAGAATGCTTCGTTCACCTTGCCAAAATCTGTTCTTGTAGGTCTTGATACCAGACACCACCACCCACCAGCTGCTCAAGCCAGAAATCTGGGCTTTGTGTAACTTGATTTCTCCTTCTTTCATAAGTTTAAATCATTAGCTAACCTAATGAATTTTGCCTCCAATAGAAGTCTTAAATCTATTTTGTCTCCATTTGACTGAAACCACTACCCAGGCAATCTCTTACACCTAGATGACTGCAAGAGTCTTCATTTTTGTTTGCTTCTATTCTTACCTCTATACCTATCCACTCTCCAAAAGCACACAAAGAAGTATTTTTAAAGGATAATTCAATCTGCTTACATCTTTAAATAGCTCCCCATTATTCTTAAAAAATTCCTCAAAGACCTACACAACTCTACATGATCACGCCCCATCCAAACTTTCCAACACCTGATGCTAATCTCTAGCCCTCATTCATACGTCACTAGTCTGTGAATTCCTAGAACATACCTCACATCCTTCATACTCGTTATTTCCACCACCTGCAGTATTCTTCCCTTTGTTCTTTCACATTGGTAGGTTAGTCTCATTCTTTGAGTTTCAGCTTAAATATCATCTTAGATAGGTCTTTAAGATTCCTTCTTAAAAGTAAACCACTTCACCTCTAACCATCCCAGTACAACCTAAATCCAAATGCTATGCCCTACATGGCACTAGAATGACCTGTAATTATTTACCACCTTTCTTCACCACTATACTGTAAACCCATCAAGGCAGAAGGAAAGTCTGTTTTGTTTGTTATTGTATCCCCAGCACTTAGACAGTTAAGTTGCTTGATAAATTGAAATAAATGGATAAATGAATGAATGAAAAATGAACAAACGAACAAGCTAGTACTTAAGCTGTCTGCTAAACAAAACCAATAGGCTTATTCCTAGAAAGCCTAATATCTAAAATAAATAAATAAACATCTAACATTAACTCTTTGTACCTTGTCTAAGCAAGAAATTATAAACAGGAAAACAAATCAGGGTAACTGCCACTTATACTTTCATATATACTAATGAGACTAAATAACACATTTTTAGTTACAAATAAGCTAAAGAGAAAAACTAAGCCACAGATCAACTTTTACCTTGAATCAGATATAGGTTTGGATGCCTTTCTGCCTTTAATTTTAAATTCATGGGATGTTCCTTCAGGTTCTTTCTCTGCTTTGAAAGCCACATTTGGTGGCACAGGAGGAACACGAATTCGCAACCCAAACAAATGCTTCTTCTTCTTTATTTCTTTCCCAGACATAAACCTAAATTTTTAAAAAAATTAACTAAAAATTTAAAAACTGAACACATATACATGTCAGACCCTAACTCACAACTTTCAGATATAAAGCCTTTATAGATGAAAGTCCACCCAACACTACAAAACTCGCTCTCTCCCTTTGCTTTCCTGGATTCTTATCTGCTCCCAGAGTCAATCCACAGTAGGATACAATGGCGAAGGAGGTCGGGGGGAAGGATAGGATCAGAAGGAAGGGAGAAGAGCACACATCCACTTTTCTTTTTAAAATGTGGCATCTATGCTTCAGATTCTGTGTCTCTTTCTCTCTGTCTTTCCCCTGCTTGTGCTCTCTCTCTCAAAAATAAAGAAACATTAAAATTTTTTTTTAAAATAATAAAACATGGCATCTAACTTTTTAAAGGAAGAAAGTAGAGAGTGGTGTCTTTTTAGTCCCAATATGTGTTTTCCATATTTCATTGTCCTGTTTAAAAGATCTCAAAAATGGTTTAGGAAAAGAAGAATTCTATTTCAGAGTGAATCTGTGAGGGGAGAAACCCTGGTCAGAAAGTAGCAGGTGTTAGCACTGGAAAAGAGAACCCAATATGAGAGGTCCAGAAAATAAAAGGAGTGTCTAGTGTGTCATACTTAGAATTGGAAATAATCTGGAACAGAAAAATGTTATTTCAGTGTGGGTTTGGGTCTCTAAAAAATGTGCTCCTAACGCTCTTCCAAAGTCCTTAAGGCTCCTTAATCCAAAACGCCCCCACCTACCTTACTTCTACTATATCCTGCCTACCTTCCAGAACCACTACCAAACACTTAGAATGTTCTTCCACTTCCATGCATGTTTGAGAAAGGGAAGCTCCCATTTCTATCATAATAAGAACAGATGTATTTCTGGTACCCTAAATTGGATTACAGAATTCACATCCCATAAAGTATTTTTACCAGTACTGTAACTGCTCAGGCACTTTATGGCTTTTTAAATTGACCTAAAGATTTAGCTGCTAGTAATTGTAACATTTTTAATGAGGAAATTCTGTCGAGTTCAAAAAAAGCAACTTGTTACAAAAAAAATTTTATAAAATTGCTGAACAGTTGGTAAGGGCCAGCATATACACTTAAAAAATTATTTCTATTGCAATTTTTAAATATTTTTAAGAAATGTAGATATGCTTTTTATTTCTTAAAAAAAGAAAGGTCTATACAAGGATATATCCAACAATAATCAATTATCAAAAAATTAAGACTACTATTTTTCTGCAACTGATGGCAATAACTGATCTTAAAACCACAGAAGATCTCAATCATTTTAAAACCAATATTCTCTATAATATTTTCCACTATCTTTTGCATTTTCCCACCAGCTAAGATATTATTTTATTTTCAGGGGACTGTATTATAAAAACAAGTCATTACTGAATATGTTTTTCAATGGAACAAGCCAAAAGCCCCTGAGATATTGGTATGCCTGCCTCCCATCCACCATTCCCAGAGGATTGCTCTTCCCTTCTCCAACCCTTGAGAATCACTGCTTTGCTCAACTGAAATTAAAATTTAAAAGTTTAAAATGGTTTGTACTAAACATCAACCCCACAATTCTTAAACAATGCCATTATTCCTTATACTTACTACAAGTCTCCCTCATAGGGATACATAAAATAAATCAACTTACATGGTCTTGTAATCATTTAATGCCTCCAGAACATGCTCATATCTTTCAGATTTTGGTGTGTCTGCCAGCTGTGAAGTATCAAGAAACAATTTAAAGCACTATAATTTCATTAGTTAGTAATATACAGGTGCTAGATAGAGGCAATGTGATGCAGAAGAAAAGAGTACTGACTGATAGTCAGAAGATCTAAGTTCCAATTCCAGGTCCTCAGTGACTAGCTGCGTGATCTAAAGCTATTTAACCTCTTCTTGTTTTCTTATCTATAAAAAGAGGAGTAGGAGCGCCTGAGTGGCTCAATCATAGAAGCGTCCAACTTCGGCTCAGGTCACGATCTCGCCGTTTGTGAGTTCGAGCCCCCATTGGGTCCTGTGATGACAGCTCAGAGCCTGAAGCCTGCTTCAGATTCTATGTCTCCCTCTCTCTCTCTGCCCCTCCCCTGCTTGCTTTCTGTTTCTCTCTCGAAAATAAACATTAAACAAACAAAAAAATTATATATATATATATAACAGAGGTGTAAAAATCCTATTACAAATAATTTTATAAATCAAATGACATGTCTGAAAAAAACTGTTAAAACACTACAAAAATGGGATTTTATTAGTTACTAAATTTATTTTAATTCCATAATCCGAGGAAATAATACATAGAATGAATGACTTTAATATCAACCATATATTGGTTCTAATAGATATTCTAATAGGTATCAATTGCTTCTAATAGATATTAGTAGGAAAAGAGGATAAAAAATGAGAAACATACATTTTATTTCCCAATACTTCTAATATTAGCAGAAACCCATAATCTCTGTAATTTTGAAAAATTCTGTGAAACTGGGGGAGGGGAGTTATTTTCATAAACGTTATAGACTTTGGCCATCGCTAAAACCCAAAATGTCTCAGTAATTTATCATCAGAAATCATTTTAAAATCTAAATATTCAATTCTAAAAAATACTATTTTGTTTCAAAAGAGCTCCCCTAAAAGTCATTTCTGCATCTTCTTCCAAGTTTAAAGATGGGGGCCCAATAACAAAAAAAACTACATTATAGAAGGACCATTCTCAATTAAAGCCACAAAAACTAAAAAAAAAAGTTCCAGAATATCATAGTTGAATTTTTACTACCAGTATGGTCTTTACCAATTTAAACTTCCAAACCTCAGAACTGCTTCAAGTAAAAAGAGAAAACAAATCTGCTAAATAGAATGTTGGAGGCAGAAGAGACAGAGTCATCTACTCCAACTCCCTTTATTTTACAGATTAGTTAACAGATATAAAGGTTAAATGAAGTGCTCAAATTCACATGGCTGATTAGTGAGAGAGCCAGAATCTGAACCCAAGTGACAAAAGTCCACTCATTCAACATTCACTGAGAGCCCATACTGTGCTGATGCATTGGGTGCTTTTAGAAAAAAAAGAAAAGAAATGGGACAGTTTGGTGTTCATGCCTCTATACCATACCACTTCCTCTTATCGTAATTTCTGTAGTGTCCAATGATAGAGAATTTCTATTAAAGAAAAATAACAGAATCAGACCTAAAAGCTGGAAAGACACTTTAGATGTCCATCTAATTCAAGGTTCCATCAATACTGCAATCCCTTTTATAGTACTGACATTCATTCAACCTTGGTTTAAATATTATCATTGATGAAAGCTGCTGAGGCACCTATGAGGGAGCCCATTCCATAGGTGGACAACACCTTCCTTCCTGGAACTCTTCTATTCCCTCTTTTACAAGACAGTTCTTCAAATATTTGGCAGCAGCTTGTCATGTCTAAGTATAAGATTATGTCTAAGTGTAAGATTATGTTAAAAGTTTTCAGCAGCCACATCACATGATTATCTCATATTAAGCTCTGGGTAACTAATTTCATCCACTTCCTCATCTCTACTTCACCACCCCAACTGTAAAATCTTATCAGATAAACTGATCAAATCAAGTGCTCCCTATCATACGCTACTTCTTCTGAACTGGATGTTTGTGTATTTAAGCCTTAAAAGCAAAACATTGTGACTGCTGTTAATTTGATTTTGTTTTCAGGTCTCTGTTAGAGATCATCTTTCCTCTTGTTCTGTCATCCTTGAATTGGAAGGTAGACACAAAGACAGAACCCTGTGACTCTCTATTAGAATCTCCCTCAAGAATATTTCCAAGCCACTGACTGCTTTTGTTTCTATTAATTAGAATTCTATTAATTCTAACTAATTCTATTAATTAGTATCATATACATTTAATTTTTAATTTTAACCACTTCAAATTTCATTATCTAATCTGAAATTGAGTTACACAATGTCTATAACATACCCATACCCATTTGACACACCAGTGTGGCTAACCATATCAAAAAAAGAAACATTATAGTAAAAGAGTGTTTTTCCTTATTGCTTTAAAAAAATTTTTTTGATGTTTATTTTTGAGAGAGAGAGAGAGAGAGAGAGGGAGGCAGAGCGTGAGCAGGGGAGGAGCAGAGAGAGACAGAGAAAGAGAGGGAGGGAGGGAGGGAGGGAGGGAGACACAGAATATGAAGCTGGCTCCAGACTCAGCTGTCAGCACAGAGACCGATGCAGGACTAGAATTCACAATCCATGAGATCATGACCTGAGCTGAAGTTAGATGCTTAACCAACTAAGCCACCTAGGCACCCTGCCTTACTGCTTTTTAAATCTTCACAAACCACACATCTGAAAAATGTGCTTTATATTTATGCTGACAACAACAAAACTGACTAATTTCTCAAATCTACTTCTCTTTCACTTTTTGAAAAGCACAATGAATGAACTCTCTTCTTTGTTTTGGTACTTACTCTCTATGATGTCTCAGAAATTTTATCTGTAAGTTCCTTTAGCACTCTGAAACTATTTTGCATAGAACTATATATATTTCAACTTGCATTATGGGGTCACGGGATCCTCTTCTGGACGCCTGGGTGGCTCCAACTCTTGATTTCAGCTTGGGTCATGATTGTGAAATCTAGCCCCATGGCTAGGCATGGAGCCTGCTTAAGATTCTCTCTCTCCCCCTCCTCCCTCCCTCTCTCTCTCTCTCTCAAAAAAAAAGGGGGGGGGGGGGCAGAGATCCATTTGTTTATTTTGAAGACTAATAAGTACAGATACTATAGTTTAAATCAAGTAATCTGTATTAAAAGAACATCATATTCTAGGTTTGCGATCTGAAGAACATCATATTCTAGGTTTGCGATCTGTTCATGAGGTTTATAATATAAACGTAGTAACCATTTTTGTTCCTTTTATCACAGACACTAACCTCATACTAGGCCTTAACTTTCAGGGTTGTAAATTTCTGTACAGACATAAATACTATTATGCATAGTTATAACTCTTCCCTTCGGTAAAATACATTTTCAATCACCAGTATTGAATTCCATGCTGCTTAGACTTAAGTATGTCAAACAGCTTAAGTCATTTGTTTGCCAACATAGTTTTTTAAAATTTAAGACCACGGTTAACAGAAAAGTAGGCTGCCCTTACAGAACTAGGATTTTTGATCACATTAGGAATTAAAGACAAATAATAAGCAGATTCCAAAAGCTATGAATATCTCATTTTAACTCCCAAAAGCAATCCAGTACAAGTTAATTCCTCATTCTAAATAAAAAAAGCCTTAAGCAAGCTTTATTTGGGATCTCAAATGTTGTATTACGTATTTTTACTCTCAAAGCAAACATTTCAAAACAGTAGATTCTCAAATAGCTACATTCGGTCATATGATTGATAATCATTAAGGCACAAAGTCTCAAAGATGTGTAAAAAATCACATTAAGGAAACATGATACAGAACTATCATTATGATCCAATATGTTCTAAAAGTTTCAGCTTCTCTTTTCAATCCTGAAATAACCAACTAAGGAAAAAACATGATACATAAATGTTAAATTTGCCTTTCAGTATAAAAGGATATATTCTCCCCCCAAAATTAATTCTTCGCCAAAAGTAGGTTAGTATTTTTGAAACTTCTTTTTGTTATAAAAGAAGTCATAGTTCCTTTATAACAACAACAACAAAAAGAAGTACAAAACACTCAGATATCACTGATGCAATTAAGACTGCTTCACAACTGGCAACTGAAGAAAGTATTTATTAGGCTTCCAAAACAGCACAGAAATATTACTATGTGGCGAGAGTCATCATATGTAATATAGAAAATTAAGTCCTATTTCAGCTCAGGAATGGCAAATATTAGTGCTTCCCTGTTACTAGTGTGTCCATATATATTCCTAAACAAAATGTCATACAAATCTCAATCAACTTCTCAAGTCATCACAAGTCTTTTTTCTTTTACCTAGATGGAGGAAGTAAAATTACAGCTATTTTTCTGTTTTGTTTCAATTTTGAGGAGAAACTTCTAGAGCAACTGCCAATGTAACATAATCTAGAGTATGTATAAGAACTAATGTTCAGGGCGCCTGGGTGGCTCAGTCGGTTGAGCGGCAGACTTCGGCTCAGGTCACGATCTCGTAGTCTGTGAGTTCGAGTCCCACGTCAGGCTCTGTGCTGACAGCTCAGAGCCCGGAGCCTGTTTCAGATTCTGTGTCTCCCTCTCTCTGACCCTCCCCCATTCATGCTCTGTCTCTCTCTGTCTCAAAAATAAAATAAAATTAAAAAAAAAAAAAAAAGAACTAATGTTCAAAATGACTTGAGTACTCAACCAACAATTTACTTAACATACAGTATTTTCTCATGTTTTAAAAGTAATTAATGCTACTTTATAAAAAGGCTTTTAACATAAATATAAACAAAAAGGAAGATTCAATTCGCAATTTGATTTCAGTTAACCAAAGATTTACTATTTTAATAATCCAGAATAATCCGTTATTTGTATTATTTTTGTTTCTATTATCACAAATATTTAATAAGGCAAACTAAATGAAAATTATTGAGTAAATGTTCAAGCTGGCATCAATGTTATGGTCTTGGCATCAATGTTATAGTCTCTTTATTATTAAAATTTCACTCTCAAAACCAATTATAATGACAGTATAAAGATCTAAAAGATTAACACAAAATTAAAGGCTGAACTTCCATCTGTAAATACTGCAGGATGGAATGAGTAATCTAAGTCTGAATATTTTCTTCTTTTTAATGCAGAGAAAAAGCAATGAGAAATGATTAGAAAGCCACTTGTTAATAAATGTGATGGCTCCAAAAAATGTAAACACTCTTCAGAACAGTGAAACTTTTCTGTTGTCAAGTTTTATTAGAGTATACTGTTTTTCTTCTTAATTATTTTTGTAAGATTTTATTTTTAAGTAATTTCTATACTCAACATGGGGCTCAAACTTACAACTTCAAGATCAAGAGTTGCATGCTCTAATGACTGAGGCAGCCAGTCACCCCTGTTTCCTCTTTTTAAATTTTGCAAAGACTAAATTTTCCATATTCACAAAGAATAAGAAATCAAAATTTCTTATTTCTAAGACATTACCCCATAAAAGCTACGGAAAATGAGAACATGTATCTACGAATGAAATAATTTTTTTTTTTTTATGTGTCAGAACTGAACCACCTGAGCTAGAACTGAGATACCTGAAATTCATAAACTGAACTCATTTCTTAAAAATAGACTAGGGACACCTGGGTGGCTCAGTCGGTTAAGCATCCAACTCATGATTTCAGCTCAGGTCATGATCTCATGGTTGTTAGATCAAGCCAAGCTACAGTCTCCATGTTGAACATGGAGCCTGCTTGGGATTCTTTCTCTCTCTCAAATTAAAAAAAAAAAAAAAATTTAAATATGCTAATTGTGATTTTTACTCTCTATTTTCAGCCTCTTGAATAAAATCTATGTATCATTTTTTATTCTAATAAAAGCATCTGAAATAAAGTAACTTGAGTTTTTATGTGTGCCCACTGTCTACACGAAGTAACCACTACAGAATTTAATATGATACATAAAATGCACTAAGACTATAGATGTGTCTGCATAAGAAGTGCTGAAAAGAACCATGGCTAGAAAGAAAGCATTTTAAAAGAATGTATTAAAGCTTTACATATTAAGATAACTATAATGAACACTACAGTTGTTAGTGCCTTATACTTGTTTTTCTTTTATTACTAATCAGTTTATTAAAATTTATCAAATTTGTAAGTCACTCCTTTTCTCTCAAATTTCACCCAGAAAAAAAGCATGTAACAGAAAACAGAGCATTATATTCCAACTTCTAATACTCAAAACATCTTGGCTCCGTTGATTTAAATGGTATCTCTGATTTTTAAAATCTAAGTATTCTGCAGGTATTTGTTTCAATATTTTATGCAGCTGACCTACCAACTTTTAAATAAATGTGCATTATGCTCTCCTTTATGCCTCATAAAACCCCCCAAAACAACCCAAAAAACCCTGATATTCTACTTGTCATCAACCTTTTATAAACTGCCTCATGTCTGAAAGTTACAAAGCAGAAATTCTTCCTAAACTTCAAGTTACTTTACACAATTTTTACCTCAAAAAGTAATGTGTGACTAAAATTTACACATCTAATTCCACATATTATAAAACAAGATTTTTATTTAAGCTAAGAGTAGTTAGTATCTATATCTATATGTGTATATAGATATAGATTTGTTTTCTCTTAATTTGGCTTCATGCCCAGCACAGAGCCCAACATAGGGCTTGAACTCACGACCCTGAGCTGAGATCAAGAGTTGGACACTTAACCAACTGAGCCACGCAGGTGCCCCAATATCCTTATTTTAATAATTCTAAATAACTGCTAAAAACAAGGTAACTATTATTTTACTTTCTTCTTCATGCTTGCCTACTGTTTCAAAATCTTCTTCAATGAACATACGTTAACTTTTACATTGTTTTTTAAAAAGACTCTGTAAATCAGTATGAGTGGTTAGGCTTTGCAAATGAAAGGCAAAATGAGATGTTAGAATGAGGAGGATAATCTCCAACTCAGCTTTACCCTCTAATTCATTATTCTAACACTATTACTGGGTCCCCTCCCTCCGATTCCTGGAAGTCAAAGATATATAAGGGAGTACCAACAAGAGAGGAAAGAATGTTAGTTACATCTCTAAGTTTATAGAAACTTTAAAAAACCTTAAGTTTTTCTAAGGAGGAACCATAAGATACACAATAAGGATTTCTCCCTCCCTTATATCTTTACAATGATTCTCACTTCAGAAAAGAAAGAATCAAGTAATTTACTTCCTCCGTCTACGTTTTTCCCTGAATAAACAGGCAACAGGAGTATGAGAGGGCTAGTCTTCATATCCTCAAAGTTATTTCTCCCTGAACTAAAAATAAAACCCTACTTTAGATGTGTGACTTATACATGTATCTTGGCTGCTTTTCACAAAAACAAAACAAAACAAAAAAGATATCAAGTAGCTAATGAAGTTAGCCCTAAGACCACTTACCTCTCCAGGATGTAATCTATCCCAGTTTTCATTAATATATGTCATGAGCTCAAGTTCAGAATCAAAGTATTTCTTCTTGTGAATAACACTTAGGTTGTAAAGGCATAGGTGTGCTATATCTACCCTGGAATCCAAAAATAATCAAAATATACAAAAACATGCTTTTGATTATTGTTAAAAAATCGTATTTTTACAAATAAAAACAGCAATTAAAAAATCCAAAGTGAAGTATTTAGGTAAGCAGAGGGTCAATACTATAAATCATAATCACAATGTAATAAATCATTACATACGAAAATAACAGGGAAACATTAAACATTTACTTATAGTAAGTAGTCAGTATAAAGTAAAAGATATCTGAATAATCTCTTTCATTCAAAGAGGATGTAACTTTAAGAAAACTTACAATAAAAATTTTCCATTTCACTTACATATAAGCCATAGCAAAGATCATACTTTAACAGACTTTATCTGATTCATGAGTTAAATCTTATCTTTTCCTAAAATACATAAAGCATTCAATGAAAGTTTCTAAGTACTTACTATAAGCATTTTGTCAGTAAATCTCCAAAACTCATCACACTTTTCCCACGCCCAAAAATTACACTAAAGCAGAAACTGGCATATTTGGTATAAGACCTCTCTCATCTGAAGTCCCAAAAGAATTAATAACATAAATAAGAATTTTAGGGGCGCCTGGGTGGCTCAGTTGGTTAAGCGGTCGACTTCAGCTCAGGTCATGATCTCGCGGTTTGTGAGTTCGAGCCCCACGTCAGGCTCTGTGCTGACAGCTCAGAGCCTGGAACCTGCTTCAGATTCTGTGTCTCCCTCACTCTGACCCTCTCCCATTCATGCTCTGTCTCTCTCTGTCTCAAAAATAAATAAACGTTAAAAAAAATTTTTTTTTAAATAACAAAAAATAAATAAGAATTTTAAAAATCTAAAAGATATGTACAGTTACATTTTATGGATCAGAAAATAAATGGCCTTATCATTTCAGCAATAAGACTAGACAATCTTTAGTGAAGATGACCTCAGGTTTAAGGATAAATAAAAGAACTAAAGCTAGGCTTAAAGAAAAACAAATTTTTATTTAAACCAAGTTAATGTATACAGCGCATTTCACCCTATTAAGTTTAAGAATATGGCCCTTTTTTGTTCCTTAACAGAAATATCCATACTTACCACTGTAATGGTAGACGTTTGAGGTATTCTGGTCCAGAACTGCAGACAGAGCAAATAAACGTATAAAACCTAAGGAAAAAAGAAAAGTCGTATGCTAAGTAATCAAGGGTACACATATTCAACAATTAAAGCTAATATTTAGCAAGTACATATCCTACAATAGATGACTGATACAAAAAGCAAAACCTAATTTGAATTAAGACACTGTGATTTAAAAAATTTCTTTTCCAGTAACAACAAATAATGAAATAGTTCATATATAGGAGGCAGAAGTATTTTTTTTTTTAATTACAGAGGAGACATTCACAGTTCACACACAGATTCATACACACATACAGTTTTCTAATGGCTGTGTGTAACATGAATTGTGATGACAGCTCTCACATACAACGTTATATTCAATGCTCAAAACAATCTGGTAAAATAAAAGGAGAGAAGTTGATCTTCCTAAATTCTAAAAGATAGTAAGCAACATAAGTCAACATTTAAACCCAGGTTTTTTATGCCAAATTCAGAGCTCTGTCTTTCATTTTTCTTCCTAGAGCCATTCCATATTCTGCCATTCCATATTCTCCTAACCCAGAAAGCACATTAGGTCTGCTTTTGGAAATTCTTTAGAACGCAGATGCAGATTTTGTGTATCAAGGTTCTATGGCCTTTTCCAACTTTCTGTCACAGGATCCCTCTGAGGTTCTTTAAAGGAAGGTACCAATGGAAATAGTTTAGAGCATGTGGGACAAAAGGAGCAAATATAATCACTGATCAAATACTTCAAAGTGTTCCAGAATAACATCTAAAAGCACAAGAATTATGTGTATTTTAAAATTATGCATAATTTGGGCGCCTGGGTGGTTCACTCAGTTGAGAGTCCAACTCTTGATTTCAGCTCAGGTCATGATTCCAGGGTCATGAGATCGAGCCCCACATTGGGCTCTGCGCTGAATGTGAAGCCTGCTTAAGACTTTCTCTCTCTCTCTCCCCCTCTGATCCCTCATGCGTGCTCCCCCCTCTCTCTCAAAATAAGATAAAATTATGCATAATTTAAATATATTACTCAATATTTTCCCAGTAAGGTGACTCCTTCACAAATCACTGTTGTAATTCCTTTTAGAAATCTGAAACAGGGGCACCTGGGTGGCTCAGCTGGTTAGACATCTGACTCTTGATTTTGGCTCTGGTCATGATTTCACAATTTGTGGGTTCGGTCCTGACATAGGGTTCTGTGCTGACCCTGCAAAGCCTGCTTGGGGTCCCCCTCCCTCCATCCCTCCTCTGTTTGCACTCTGTCTCTCTCAAAATAAATATACTTTAAAAAAATTATTTTAAAAAAAATCTGCAACAGCAAACATAACTACAGTATAAAAGCTAAAAAATATATCGATTGGTAAAGTTCAAGTGCCCTTCTCACCTGTCTCCAAATAGCATTGGCTTTTGAAGGCATTGCACACAAGCCTCATGAAACCACTGCTTACATTTGCAGCATTGTAGCATCTTTAAATACCAGCTATAAGAAAAAAGTTAAGATTAAAATTGCTATGTTTGCAGGTAAAGTTTTAAAACCAAAACCCAAAGTGGCATTATACAAAATACTGTTATGATTATACTATGGCATATCTGCTAAATTTAGTGTTAAATTTTTTCTTTCCCAAAAAGGTTACTGATTTCATCCCTCCTCTCTCATTCATGAGAACTTACGAGCTCTTTAAAGATACATCTACTATTTCATCAATAAGTGCCTGGTTCCTACACTAGTAAACAATCTCTGTCAAATAAAAAAACCTGAGATTTTTTTTTTTTCACATCAACTCTCTACACCCTAAGAGAAAACAGTTTCAGAGGTTACTGATGTGTACAGTTGTTTGCCCCGTAAACCAAACAGCCATAAGCAGCTTTATATATCTTCATACTGTTTCCATTATTGTCCATTATAATTAAAAGGAATGGAATATAGCAACTTAATAAATTTGGCTAACATAATTACAAATCTAATCAAAGACTCTAACAGGTGTACAGGCTTTGTAACAGGTTTTGTTCAGTTTCAGATAGCTGAAGAAGCTAAAATTGAATCACTAGCTAAGGATATCCTTCTTTCAGTTAGTACATGGTTTTGGTATGAATATCCTTACGTGCTACCCAAATAATGTCTTTCTTCCAATAATTCTTTTGCTCAACAAGTGAGCCCCACATTAATTGTAAGCCATATTATACGCAAAGGCAAGAAGACTGATACTAAGTAAGGTCATTCATTCATCGAAAGACTAATAAATACAAATTATGTTCCAAGTACTTAGCTAGATCCTCTATTAAAGTTAAGAGTGGCTAGCAGTGTCAAACATAGTTCATGTAGTCATGGTACTTAGAGAACAATGAATGATCCACCTTATAAAATGTCTATGATGATTTCCACCTATTTTGAGTAATACTTCAAATTAAATGGTAGGTATAAATGAATAAAGGAAAAGATCAATCTCTATGCCTCTTCACTGTATCTCTTTTGTAAGTGATTAAGGAAACAAGACAATGTTTTTTAAATCTGCAAGCAACCAAAAGCTAAGAAATGTTATAAAAATGTCAAATCACAAATAAATAATTCCATCAAGATATGGCAGAATGAAGAACTAAAAATTCATTAATTTACATATTCATTTGTTCATGTTTCATCATTGAACAACTTATGTCCCAGTCATAAGTAAAGTAAACTTTATAGACATTTTCAGTACACACAGTTGAACAGATAATATTTTAATGAATCATGTCCCAGCATTCTCCTAAACAGCACCCTTGTCTTAAGAGAAACACTGAATCTGAGAGGAAGAAAGACACCAGAAACCAATAATTACAATTTAAAGAGTGAAATATAAAATGCTTCACTAGTGGTTTTTAAATGTAGTACAAATACATGATGCACAACTTGCCTTAATACGAGCTTGTACAAAAAAGAATTAGAGGTATTAGTTGACCACCACAAAACCAAAATGATCCCAAAAACATAATGGGACAATCTGAGAGGTAGTAAATACAATCTCTCCCTGCAACAACAGGAGCATCAGTTCTGAACTCTAAGAGCCCAATTATAATCTGTGAGCCTATTCCTGGAAACAATGCATTTTCTAATCATAACACCGTATTTCAAGAGTAATACTCAAAAACTGGAGAACAACAAAGACAGAGGTTAGAAATCACGTCATAAAGAATATCCGGTAGTAACAGAGAGTTTGACCTGGAAAAAAAACACTATTGGTATGAGTCATGGTAGTAGGAAATATGATTGCTGGACTGAAATATTTTAAGAGTTACCTCCTAAGAAAGAGAAGATGTATTTGTTTAGTTCCAAAGAGCAGAACTAGGAGCAGTGTTCAGAAGTTAAAGGTAAATTTGTAAACGTTCTTAGTTAGAACTATGATTCACTTATTTAGGTAACAATGATAAAGATGAATATTAACTACAGCTTCTAATTTTCTCCCCTAATTTTCTTTATTGATATTTCCAAGCATTTACAATTCACTATCATTCCCACACCACAATCAATAACAAAAATAAAGTACATAATATAAACAGAAATCACTTAAAGGGCATGAAATAACTATTTACTTACTCTCCAGGGCCTCCACAGTAGCAATAACATTGTTGGACATTGGTCTTATGACCTGCATCCCATTCAAGGTCTGCCACACTGTAGGGTAATGTCTGCTTCATGACTTGCAATGCTTTGGCATTTGGTCCTTTCTTAAGCGCACCACCCCTCTATATTAGAGGGAAAAAGTTATTTAAACAAGTGCAGGATAAAATTCTAAACATAATTCTTTAACATAAAATGCTTTTGAAACTTCTGAAGAAATTTCCATTCTAAATTTCTTACCATCTCACAAACTGTTTGACTAGTAATAATCTTTATTTATTTTGTTGTTTTTCAAACTATTGCCCCAATTTCAAGACCACTCACTATCAGAAAATAAGTGCAAGGATAGTAGCAAGTCACTTAAGCATCATTAGTCAAACAATAAGCATCACCTCGTTCTACCCGGCACTGATTGCTCACTGCAGTCAAATAAACTTTCAACGTACACAATCATTACGCTGAGAGTACCTTACAAATTCCATTTAGGGCTTTAGCCCAAAACACTTAAAAGATACCTTTGTTGTTGTTGCAAAAACACACTGTCGACAGAGCCATTTTTCATCTGAATCAATCACACTGGAATCAATATGAGGTGTGTGACACAACTGATGATATCCTTAATATCAAAAAAAGCATAAAGCAAATTCTATTTTATTAATAAATACTACAACACAATTTCAAGAAGGCATTTTAGTATTCTCTTCTCCATTAATATACTTATAACTGAATAAATTTATGATAACAGCTTCAAATTACCAATGTAAAGAGTACTTTTAATCATTAATCTTCAACAGGAGCATTAAGTATGTAATAAAACTTTTCCACAAGATTATAAGAAATCAATGTTTACCTTGGCCACACTTATCACATATAACCATTTCATTGGGAGCTTCTGAATACTCTTCTTGACATATTGTACAGACCATTTCCCCACTTCCAGTGGCTCCTGAAATGTTTAAGATATGCATTAAAAGACAGTCATAATAAAGAAGTTATTTCATACAACACAACTACGTTTTATGACTCAGCAGATACTCCATATTGGCAGTGTTTACTCACTAGAACATGATGATTTCTACTCAAGGCAAAATACTCTCTACAAAAGGCTATCTCCCACCTTTCACTTAAGATGCCTAACTACCTACATTGATAATTTAACCTGCTTTTACAGCACAGGGCATAATTTAAAGAGCTCTCAGGCAAGATCCCTTATCATTCACTTCTAACATTCCCACTCCCCTGGGGAACAAGGAGATGGGATGTTTTGTGGACATCAGAACTAATCTCCAGAATACACATATACTTATATACATGTATTTGCTCACCCTACAATGTCTACCATCATGATACTGAAGAAAAAGGACAAAGAAGATATGTCAATGACCTCTTTCTCTTTGGATGCAGAACATTTCTTTTTACTTACTAATTTATGAAAGAAGCTGAATCCCAATTATTTAATCTCCAGCTTCTAAAATCTAGAAATATGGTGTCCAATAAAGTATCCTAACAAAATCCCAGTGCAACAAAAGTTAAAGGAGTTCCACAGTTATTAACTATATTTTTTGCCTGAATAGGTAAATTATTTCTTCTTTAGGCATTTTTACTCTAAAAACAATTTTATTCCACAAAATTTAGAAACAATTTTAACACTCTAACATCATTATTCCCAATATTCTCTTCTTGTCAATTTCACAGTTAAACTACATGGTTTATTCACATGCCAACAATAAAAATTTACTATTTTCTATGGGCCAAGTACTGTTAGGCTCTTGACATATATTATGTTGTTTAATTCTACAACTTATTAGGTAAGTAAGCTATTTATAGAGAGGAACTGAGGCTCAGAAAGATAAAGTAACTAACCCAAAGACCCTGAGAAAATATCAAGGCCAGGATTTAAATACAGAAATGCCAGAGTCTATATTCTCTCCACTGTGAGAGGATTCCTTTCATCAGTATTTTGTAATATTTTTTCTATCAAAAGTATTGTTCACACTGCTGTTAATAACTTCTAATAGCTGCATAATATTCCATTGAGTGGAAAAAACCAAATTTACTTTATTACGCCTCTACTCTTAGGTGTATGTTAGCAAATTGTTTGTTTGCATTTTTCCAGACTTATTTTACTGTCTTGTCCTCTCTCCCCACCTCTCCCAGGTTTTGTTTCCTTCCTTCTACACTTGGCAGGACATGGCCTCCATAGCTTCCGAGTTTATGGCTCCGGTCAGGAGAGCAACCGGACTGAGCCTGACACCACTCAGTCCAAATCTGCCATTCCCTAGAAAAGGACCAAAGACTCCAGATTTTGTCTTAGATATATCAAATTTTCTGTTATTAAAATAAAAATGAAACTACAGTAAATATTTTCCACCTACCTTTTTTACTTTTGAATCATTTCTTTTGAATAAACTGCTAGAACTGAGTCTGCAGTACTGAATAAAGAATATAAAGCATTCTTATGCATTCAATGCAACAGTTAAAGTAATACCCAAAATAAAAATTTACACTGCCATCAGTAGTTTATTATTTTCACAGAAACCATCATAGTGTTAGGTGTTAAAATTAAAAATCCTTTTAAAGTTACTTACTTTAACCTATCTCCCTTTTGTAATGCACATTTGAGTACTAACATGACTGACTATACATTTTTCCTTATTTACATAAACTTTTTAAAAGAATCTTATTAGATGGGTGAAATTACTCCAATTTATTAAGTTATCTTGGGAGGCCCGGGTGACTCAGTCAATTAAGTGTCTGACTCTGGATTTTGGCTATTATGCAGTTCATGAGTTTCAGCCGTGCGTTGGACTCTGCACTGACAGCACCAAGCTTGCTTGGGATTCTCTCTCTCCTTCTCTCCCTGCCCCTGCTTTCTCCCTCAAAATAAACACATTTTTATTTAAATTATTAAGTTAGTTTGGTATATATCTATTATTAGCAAGTTTTTTGTAGGCAGAAAATTACTAAAGCTACTCTCCACATTGAATCTGCCATAATGCAGTTTTCAGATTCATCTGTTCATTCTACACTTGCTCCAATTACATTTGTGCTACTTTCTGGTTGCTATAAAGAGTTAAATAGCCAAGGAGCAATCCTTTTCTCATTTTAATTCTAAGGATAATAAAAAGAAACCAGTGAGCAAAAACAATCACAGACCATTAAACTGATATACAGATGTTGGACATGCACCTCCATCACTTTCACAACTTTTTATATGTACTACTGGCTTTCTTCTTCCTGTCTGGAAGGAAGGAATGGATAGAAAGAGGGAGGGAGGAGGGAGGGATGGAAGAAAGAGACAGACAGAAAGACAAACAGCTCTATATTTAACCTGAAGGAACATTGAAAAATTGAAAGGGACACAGAAATAAGAGACAAGCATAAAACATGTTTCACTTTAGTGCACCTGGGTGGCTTGAGAGTCTAACTTTGGCACAGGTCACGATCTCACAGTTTGTGAGTTCAAGTCCCACACCTATGCTGACAGCTCAGAGCCTGAAGCCTGCTTCGGATTCTGTCTCCCTCTCTCTCTGCCCCTCCCCCCTCGTGCTCTCTTTCTCTGAAACTAAATAAACATTAAAAGCAACAACAAAAAAAACCATTTCAGGGATGCCTGGGTGATTCAGTTGGTTAAGTGTCCGACTCTCAGTTTCAGCTCAGGTCATGATCTTGTGGTTTCATGAGTTTGAGCCCCGCTTCAGGCTCTGCACTGACAGTGCTGAGCCTGCTTGAGATTCTCTCTCTCCCTCTCTCTGCCCCTCCCCCACTCACACTGTCTCTGTGTCTCTCAAAATAAATACATACATACATACATACCAACTTCAGTTCTACCATAGACAAAGACCCATGTTTACAAACTAAGAAAGTAAAGATAATTAGGTATGTAGGGTAACAAGATCTGCTCAATATTACTACTGTTGGAGACTCCCTATTTTTCTCCTACCCCTTTTCTCACTGACTCCTCAATTGTAGATGCAAAACATAATTTCAGTACTTTAATCAGTCCCAAGAACTGTAAAAAGTTCCTCTTGAAAAGACATCTTACTAGACTAAGAACTATTGAGTTCCCCACCTAAGCCCTGAGTACTAATTATGTAGATGGTAATTAGAACATTTCTAATTCCTTTACCCAAACTTTATTCTTTAAAAAAAATTAAGAATGAAATCAAGAAATAGAACAGAGTAGCGGCACATGGGTGACTCAGTCAGTTAAGCATCCGAGTTTTAATTTCAGCTCAGGTCATGATCTCACGGTTCATGAGTTTGAGCCCCACATCAGCTCCACTTCAGCCCTTGTCCTCACTGACAGTGCAAAGCCTGCTTGGGATTCTCTCTCTGCCCCTCCCCACCCCCAAAATAAATAAACTTAAAACACACACACACACACACACACACAGTAGTAACCTACCATAGAGTTGCACTTGAGATTCAAATTCAAAACCCAATCACTAAATATTTTAGAAAGGTATCCATCCTTTAGGGAAAGTAAATTTAGATCTCCTTTCTATGAGATATGAAACACAGGTCTTAGTGCAGGCCTATTAACTCAAAAAAAAAAAAAAAGTGGGGCTTTAGTGTGCAGCTAAAATACTCAGATTTTAATATTCATATTTTTGTAAGTCACTTTGAATGAGAGATACCTAAAAAATATCTTTAACAGATTCAAAGAGCGCACAACAATTATAGGAATTATTACAATAATAAAATGGAAAACACTACAAGAAACCTACCTATAACCAAACCAAGGCATACCTGTATTCATTTTAATTTGCACCCAAATATAGCCTCATTTTCCTATCTAAACATAAAAACCATAAATGGTCATTTCAAGTCATTCTTATTAATGAGCATTTCTAATACTTTAAACCTGTTTAATATATGCTAATTTCCCCAAAAGATATGGCAAATAGTATGTTCTCAATAAATATTAGCTCTCTACATTACTTTTTTTTTTTAATGTCTATTTATTTTTGAGAGAGAGAGCGTGAGCAGGGAAGGGGCAGAGAGAGAGAAAGGGAGAGAAACAGAATGCAAAGCAGGCTCCAGGCTCCAAGCTGTCAGCACACAGCCCGATGTGGGCTCAAACTTCCAAACTGTGAGATCATGAGCTGAGCTGAAGTTTGACACTTAAACCGACTGAGCCACCCAGGCAGCGCTCTCTACATTACTTTTACTAATAAAATCAAGTGGCAGTTAAGTTGAAGCCCAAAATGTTACTCATATTAGTGGCTAAAAATTTTTCTTCAAAGCTATTAGACAGACCCTAACAGTTTACAGATGTGCAATCATTGATGCATCTGTTCTTTAGCCTACCTCTACCCTAACAAGAATAATTCCTTTTCTTCCAGAGTCTGCGACATAGAGTATAACATCTTGAGAAGTATAAAGAATACATCTCCTCAAAAGTGATTGCCTTATCTTAATAGACTGTACTCAACAGAAAACACTTAGAAAATAGGCAAAAGAAAGAAAGAAAGAAAGAAAGAAAGAAAGAAAGAAAGAAAGAAAGAAAGAAAGAAAGAAAGAAAGAAAGAAAGAGAAAGAAAATTACAGGCTAAAGAAAATCAATTTTTCATTGTAAATCACGTTCAAGAGAAATAGTAGCACCTGCCTGTTTGAATGTCCTTCCAGAGAACCCAGGATTTAGAACTGTCTTCAAATATGATGAAGCAGCTCTGTTTCAATATGTTTATCTGAAATGCAGAGGAATATTTATGGTGATTTGTTTTTAAGTCAAAAACATGAAGTTAAATTTAAATTCAAAATTATTAAAAGTTTACTATAAAAAAACAGTAAAAGATATATAAAGGTAACTTGCCTTTTTGATAGTTCCAAGATAAAACAAGCCATCTGACCATCTAGCTAGGACATCCTGACCCTCTTCAAATTTACATGCTGGCTTTTTGACTTTATGTCCATCCTGTAAAGACAGCTTGGTCAAGGATGTTGGGGTCTTTTGGTTTCGACGTAAAGGAGACCGCTTGTGGACCAGTGAATTACCTGCCCCTGTAGAGTCTCTGTTTAGGAAATAAAAGACCATATACAAGATCAACTTACTTGTAGAGCTTATTTACAGACCAATGATATGTTTTATATATTAATCAAACACTTTTATTAAAAACCTTGAGGGAAATTATAACAAGTACCTCAAATCACAAATACTCTCCAGGAACCAAGAAGTTTAAAAGGAATGATAGCTGTGTTCAATATTCATTCAGTGCCTATCCTTAGTGAGGCAAGGATTCAGCAATCACTCCAAGACCACACATATTCAAGGTAGCTATTATCAAAATAATAGTTCTAAGTGAAGTGGGTAGACCATGGTCATGAGCAAAGGATGCCTTAAATCTCAACACTGGTTAAAATAAACTAAAAGAAGTTACATGGCACAATTTCATAAGCACTTGAAAAAGAATAAAAATGATATGCCACACGTAGTTAAAACACACTAACCAGTGACTTTGGGGCAGCTGGGTATATTAAACTCACTGGCGGAGTAGTCATGACCTCCTTACAGGGAACCACTACTGAATTATGTCTTGTTTACTGATGCAAATGTGTCACAGTCCCTCAAATATACAGACTATGAGTTTAAAAAAAATGAGAACCACCAATTTCACAAAATCATACTCAAATGAGAGGTAACATCATTTACATTTTTTAAACAAAGACCCCAAAATTACGTATTCCAAAATTACATTATAATTTATATATTAGCTATTTCATAAACAGCATATCCACAGTATAACCACTATCAACTTTTCTCAAAGGTAACAAAGCAATATTTGTTTGGTTTCACTTTCTCAATTTAAAGGTTTTACTAGATGCATACATACAACAATGTATAAAACTAGACAGGCAATAATTCAAAACTAGATAGTATAAAATTGAAGCAAAAATAAAACAAGTGGGGAAGAAAAAATATGTTTCAATACCCAGGAATTGGGACTACCTAATTTCAATACCTAAGAATATACAAATTCTAGGAAATTCTGTCATCAGCTATAATACGGATGAACCTTGAAGACATTATGCTAAACAAAATACGCTAAACAAAAAACAAATACTGTATAATCCCACTTATAAGATGTAACTAGTGGGGCACCTGAGTGGCTCAGTCGGTTAAGGGTCCGACTTCGTCTCAGGTCATGATCTTGCAGTTCGTGAGTTCGAGCCCTGCATCGGGCTCTGTGCTGACAGCTCAGAGCCTGGAACCTGCTTTGGATTCTGTGTCTCCCTCTCTCTGCTCCTCCCCCGCTCATGCTCGCTCTCGCTCTTTCTCTCAGAAATAAAGAAACTTAAAAAAAAAGATGTAAATACAGTATCAAATTCATAGAGACAGAAAGTAAAATGGTGGTTGCCTGAGGCTAGGAGGTCAGCATATGGAGTCAGTGTTAAAAAGGGTATATACAGAGTTTCAGTTTGAAAAATATACTACATTTTTTCTTCAAGTTTTTATTTAAATTCCAATTATTTAAATACACAGTATAATCTTAGTTTCAGGTATAGAATTTAGTAATTCATCACTTAACATGTAACACCTAGTGCTTCACAAGTTCCCTCCATGATACCTATTATTTAACACATCCCCTCCCAGCCACTTGCCCTCCAGTAATGAAAGACACACTACATTTTAAAGATATCCAAAGGAATAAGATCTCCCCAAATTTGCTGAAAACCATTAATATACATATCCAAGAAGCTCAACAAGCTCCAAGTAGGACACATGCAAAGATCTACACTGGGATTTAACAGTAAAAATGCTGAAAGACAGAAAGAAAAATAACTCATTGTGTACAAGGTAACCCCAATAATATTAACTTCTCATCAGAAACCATGAAGACCAGGGGCGCCTGGGTGGCTCAGTCAGTTGACCTCAACTCAGGTCATGATCTTGCAGTCCATAGGTTAGAGCCCAGCCATCAGGCTCTGTGCTGACAGCTCAGAACCTGGAGCCTGCTTCAGATTCTGTGTTTCCAACCTCCCCCCCCACCCCCGCATCTCTCCCACTTGTGCTCTCTCTCTCAAAAATAAATATTAAAAAAACATTTTAATATAAAAAAAAATAATGAAGGCCAGAAGGCAGTGAGATCCTATATTCAAAATGCTGAAAGAAAAAACTGTCAACCAAGAATCTTAATATACAACAAAACTGCCTTTCAAAAATGAAGGCAAAATAAAGATACTTCAGATAAACAAAAACTGAGAGAATTTGTTGCTAGCAGAGCCACCTTACAAGAAATAACTAAACAAGTTCTTAAGGTTGAAAGCAACTCATGCACACCCAACTCTAAGGACTGCAAGAATCTATCCTACATCAACTGATTGCAAATCAAACATTTTAATTAAGCTAAGTCCTTACTAGACTGGTGGGCTTCCATCCCACGAAATTTTAGTTAACAGCTAAATATCCTAATCAACTGGCTTCAATCTGCTTCTCCCGCTGTCTAGGGAAAAAAAAAAAAAAAAAAAAAAAAAGGCAGAAGCAGCCCCGGCAGAGTTTGAAGCTGCTTCCTTGAATTTGCAATTCAATGTGATATTTCACCACAGAGCTTGGCAAAAGGAGGGCTTAAACCTCTGTTCTTAGATTTACATTCTAATGCTCTTTACTCAACCATTTTACCTATGCTCATAAACTGCTATTTTCCACTAACCATAAAGATATCAGCACTCTACCTCCTATTCAGTTCCAGAGCTGGCACAGTAGGAACCGCCCTTAGCCTTCTAATTTGAGCCAAACTCAGCCAACCCGGCACTCTACTAGGAGACAATCAAATCTATAATGTAATTGTCACTGCCCATGAATTTGTAGTAATCTTTTTTATGGTAATAACAATCATGATCAGAGGCTTTGGGAACTGATTAGTGCCATTAATAACTGGAGCACGTGATACAGCATTCCCTCGAATAAATAAGCTTCTGACTTCTTCCCCCATCCTTCCTGCTCTTACTCGCATCAATAGTAGAGGCCAGCGCAGGGACTGGTTGAACCGTATATCCTCCTCTAGCTGGCAACCTAGCCCATGCAGGAGCATCCGTGGACCTAACCATTTTTTCCTTGCATCTTGCAGGTGTTTTTTGAATTTTAGGTGCTATTAACTTCATTACTACAATCATTAGCATAAAACCCCCTACCATATCTCAATACCACATATGTTTGTCTGATCTGTCCTAATTACTGCTGTCCTGTTACCCCTCTCACTACCAGTATTAGCAGCTGGAATTACTATACTACTGACAGACCAAAACCTTAAATACTACTTTCTTCGATCCTGCTGGGGGAGGAGATCCCATCTTATATCAACACTTATTCTGATTCTTTGGACACCCAGAAGTCTATATTCTAATTCTGCCAGGCTTTGGAATAATTTGACATATTGTTACTTATCATTCAGGAAAAAAGGAGCCCTTTGGCTATATCGGAATAATCTGAGCAATAACATCCATTGGTTTCCTGTGTTTCATTGTATGTATGAGCCCATCATATGTTCACTGTGGAAAGAGACGTTAACACATGAGCATACTTTACATCAGCCACTGTAATTACAACAACCAAGAACACTTGTAAAGGTAATTAACCAATTATAAAAGACACTATAAATGCATATTTCTTCTACCTCAGGTATATGAAACAATATGTGTGTATAACTGTATTGTTAGGTCTATAACATATAGAAAATGTAATATATTTGACAATAATAGCACAAAGGAAGTGGTGCAAACAAAACTTTATTAAAGAGAAGAAATGACACCAAGATGGTAACATCTACTCATAAGAACAAATGAAGAAAACCAAAAATGGTAAGAAAGTAAATGTAAATGAAGTATATAACTTCAAAGACATATCTGCCATATACCCAAGTTAGCTACTGTTTCAAGTAAAAATGATGTTCTACGAAAAAGCTGCTAGTTCAGGGGCAACTCAATGACATAAATACCCTATGTATACCTCCTATTTCATCACACATAGCATTAAAAATCTGAACTTAAAGGTAAAATTTAGTGAAAACAATTTTTACTGTTTCATCAAGAATGTCCTTTAGTGAAATATGGTTTTCTCTGTGTGTGTGTTTACTGTTAGTTCTTAACAATGAATACTGCCTTGTTTCATACTAAGGAACACAGGAGTCTGACCAAATATTGTTTTCACACCATCTGTACAGATGTCAACACAGTGAGAAAGGTAAATAATATCTAAGTATTATGAAAATTATTTTAGCCTTGCAGACTCCTGCAAGGATCCACGGATCACATAGTGAGAACCATGTTCTAAATAAATAAATATTGCCATATATTATTGCCATTGACGACTGTGAGCAAAAGGCATTTTAGTGTCATGATTAAGGGGTTAAAACGTTGGTGCGCCTGGATGGCTCAGTCGGTTAAGCCTCCAGCTCTAGGTTTCTGCTCAGGTCATGATCTCATGGTTCATGAGTTAAAGGCCAACATCAAGCTCCACTCTGAAGACCCTGCTTGGGATTCTCTCTCTCCCTTCTCTCTCTCTGCCCCTACCCTGCTTGCACTGTCTCTTTCAAATAAACTGTAAAAAAAGGGGGGAGGGGTTTAAAACGCTTAAACGTCTGACAAGACGAGGGCTAGAGAGAAGTAAAAATGGAGAATGAATCACTGCCATTAATTTTACCAACTGGAGTGCTCAATGCCAGGCTGAGAATCTTCTTTCTCCAAACACTAAAACAATTTAATGCCTTCAAATCATAATATGAAAATGACTCTATGAGCAGGCAACTTTCTGGAAAACTATAAATCCAGTGGTCACTTGAGGCATTTTGCTTTCCTTAAGTTAAAGAAACTAACCAAAGCCTGAGCGACATAATTAATTATAGATGAAAGATGACTTCAAAAGAATGCCAAGGTGGCTGATGAGACCTAGAATCTTAGAATTCTAGACTGGAAAATGTACAAAAATCAAAACCGCATACAGTCCCACATAGGTTTTGTGTGCTGAGATATTGCTTCAACAAATTCTTTTTCACAATGGTCTCTCATCTGGCTCTCTTAAAGTGTTGTAAGGGAAAAGAGAACTAAAATTCCCTTTATTCCTTGTGCTCCCTGCTCCCTTCCACCACTTCCTCCTACTTTGTTCCTCCCATTCACAGTCAAACCTCTGGAGGAAAGTTATACACTCTTAACTCTCTACTGTAGTCCTGCCCTCTTACTCTTCAGCCCACTGCAACACACATCACCATTCCCTCATCTAAACATTCCACCAAAAACAGGGAATGTGTCTGTTTTATTACTCTTATTCACAGTTGTATCCTCAAGGCTCTGCAACGGGCATGATATATATAAGGCAGAGAGGTTATGTGGAATTTATAGTTTTAAGCTCAATTCAAGGAAAATCTATACTTAAAGAGTTACATTTCTAAAAATGTGTGCACAAATAATCTCAGTTTTGTTCTGAATAAACAAGAGAATCTAATTCACATACTATGGCAAATACACACCAATCTTTTTTTACTCATATAAACATGAAGAATATAAGTCATATATAAAACTGCATTAATAGGTATTTATAAAAAGTATTATCCTCTTTTTTAATCTTCAGCCCAAAGAAACTTTACAAAAAAATAAAGCAAGAAAGTAAAGCAAATGACCCATAATAGCACAACTGAAACATAACTAGGATAGACATTGTACATTTATCCTCCCAAAGGTTATTTCCCTCATTATTGTCACTGATTACATCCTTCCTCTCTAGAGTGTGACCTTTATTAGAAGCCATTTTTCTAATTTTAGAATTTATTATTTCCTTTCTGATTATAAAGGTAAACATAAGATGGTAAAATAAATAATACAGAAGGAGTGAAAAGTGAAAATTCCCTATGCTACTTCCTCCCAAAAAGAACTGTTATTCTCTTAACTTTTCACACACACACACACACACACATATACCACATATATAGACATAATTCATATAAATGTTTTAATAAAAAGTGGAATATTATGTAACTTCTATAACTTTTCTCACACAATAATGTATCATGGACAACACAATGTCCCTCTGTGTAAGTATAAAACAAAAGTATGTAAGGGGTGCCTGGGTGGCTCAGTCAGTTAAACATCTGACTTCAGCTCAGGTCATGATCTCACAGTTCCTGAGTTCAAGCCCCGCGTCAAGCTCTGTGCTGACAGCTCAGAGCCTGGAGCCTGCCTTGGATTCTGTGTCTCCCTCTGTCTGCCCCTCCCCCACTTGCACTGTCTCCCAAATAAATAAACATTAAAAAAAAAAGTATGTAAGATAATTTTTTTCTTCAAATGCTAAGCTACTTTCCAACTACTACCCAACTGAGGAACATTTAGTATGTTTCCAATGTTTTACTATTACAAGCAATATAAAGCTCATCCACTTACATTTTATTTTTTAAGCGTTCCCATTACTACATGGGATAAACTCATAAAGAATATTTACTATATCAGGTTGCCTCAGTGGCTCAGTTGGTTAAGTGTCTGACTTCAGCTCAGGTCACGGTCTTGTAGTTTGTTGAGTTCAAGCCCCACGTTGGGCTGACTACTGTCAGTGCGGAGCCTGCTTTGGATCCTCTATCGCCCCTCTCTCTGCTCACCCCCACTCTCAAAAATAAACGTTTAAGAAAAATCTTTAATTAAAAAAAAGAATACTTGCTACTATATCAAAGTAGATACACATTTTTCCTTTTTGCTGTAGAAAATTACAAACATATGCAAAAGCAGACAAAACAAGTGAAAGAGACCATCAGGTAGTCACCATCCAGTTTCAATTACCATCTCACGGCCAATACTATTTCATTTAAACACCCCATTCCCCAACCTACATTATGTATATATTTTAACTGATATTATCAAATGAATCTCCAAAAAAGGTACTAATTAACACTCACTGACACTACCAGAACAGTACTTGAAGGCCCATACCTTCACCAACAGTATTATGCTTTTGCTATTTGACAACACACACACACACACACAATATTTCAATCTACAGTTCTATTATTATAAGTATTTTTTTCCAGGTTTGCTCATTTTTATGGGTTCTGGAAATAGCAGATATTCTCTGTCCTTTTTTAAAACTGAAATGTTCATCTTTTTCATAATGACTTAAGAGCATCTTATATATTATGAATAGTAACACTTTGTTACACATGTTGGAAATAGTTTTCCCAACTCATACATTATAAAAGTGCCATGACAAAGACTTTTTTTTAAAAGTAGGATCCATGCCCAACATGGAGCCCAATGGGAGGGCTTGAACTCACGACCCTGAGATCAAGACCTTGGCTGAGATCAAGAGTTAGACGCTTAACTGACTGAGCCACATAGGTGTCCCAACAAAGACTTCTTGATTAGGGAATAAGTACGTGTGGATGATCAGTTGACTCTGGTCAGTAGCTACAAAGCTGTAACTTTTCTCTTGCATCCAGGCTTGGCTACCTTGCGTGTTTAAGAAGTCAGAACAGAGAAAATTTAAGCGAAAAAAATAAAGGAGTTGGTTTGCATGCCCTTTTCTTAAGCTCTGTACTCCCAACATCTGCTGCTGGGTTATGTAAGGTGCTGTGTTCTTCCCAACACCCATCACACCTGCAGTCCATGCCTTTTCATTTTACAGGATGTTAAGAGTGTCTATAATACTGTTGCTTCTTCCAGATGGAGTTAGTACAACTTAAATTTCACTGTATTTGGCAGACAATCTTTAGTGTATAAATTCAGTGCAGTTCTAATTAATCGCAGCAAGATTTTCTGAAGTCAAGTGTTTTATAAAATTTGTAAAAAGAAAAAAAAACTAAAAATCCATAGATTAGTTAAGTCAACTTTTAAAAAAATTTTCAAATGTTTACTCCTTTTTGAGAGAGATAGAGCACCAGTGGGGGAAAGGGGGGGGAGGGAGAGGGAGGGAGGGAGGGAAGGAGGGAGAGAGAGAGAGATCGAGACAGAGAATATGAATCCGAAACAGGCTCCAGGCTCTAAGTTGTCAGCACAGAGCCCAACATGGGGCTTGAACTCATGAACTGGGAGATCATGACCCAAGCCAAAGTCAGAGCTTAATCGACTGAGCCACCCAGGCGCCCAAAGTCAACTTTTAAAAGGAAAAACAAAGAAGAGAAGACTTGCCCTACCAGATACTGTGACATATTCCAGAGAAAACTGTTCTGAACAGGTAAGGTACACATAAGAACATCATTACAACAGAATAGGCATCTCCAAAACAGTTTCACTTATGGGAAGTGGATGGATATATGACAAAAATGACACCACAAATCAGTACAGAAAGAACATATTATGTAGTAAAGAGTATTGGGGAAACTGATTCACCTAAATGGAGAAGTTGCCCTCCTAATTCACAATACACAAAAAGGTGAATTACAGATGGATTAAAGACATAAAAATAAAATGCAGAAATTGAAATATAACTAGAAAACATAGAATATCATTATAATCTTGGAAGTAAAGCACACATACATGGAAATATCCTGCAAATATGTTGAGAACAGAAACAGAACAAAATTTATACCACAATGATCATTGATGCAAAGTGAAAACACAAATATATAATACCATGTATTTTACAAGGACACATATTAAATACTTTCAAGTCAGTATGTTAAGACAATTGGTAAATGAGAGTGTATTTCTGAGGACTGGGGAAACTAGACATATCCTGACCACAAACTTGGGATGATGTAGTATACTTTTTTCTATGTTACTAAGATCTGACCCAATACATCAGCTCTTCACAATACACAATACAGATGACAAAGCAGCAGAAATCAAATCACATTTCAAGAATGGTCACAACCATGATCACTATTTGCTATATGCTTCTACTATTTGACAACACACACACATAGAGTATTTCTATCCATAATACTATTTAGAGAAGCATTTTTCCTTCACTGCTACAGATATCCATCCTGAGAGAGACTGCCTGAACAATGAAGTTTCCTCCCTTGACACCAAATGGGAGACCAAGGGTCAAGCTGCTTCTTCTTTCTTGGTTTACTACTCCCACAATAAATAACACTCTAACTCAAGAACTTGGGAACTGGATGCATAATTCAAATAATGTGGCCTTTTTTCTTCCCCAATTTATTCCCCCAGCTAACAAGAAAACTATCTGAATATTACATGGAGTCCAAGGACAGTTGATTTCATCTGTCTACAATAATCTCTGAGGATTTATATGAAGCCACCAATAAAAAACATGGGTTAAGAACTTGATACAGTATAATTTCTCAATAAATGGTAGAAGAAATATCAAGAAATTCAACTCACTTTCAGGTTCATTATTTTTCCTTCAATAAATATTTAATAAGTATCTGTTCTAGGCCTGGTGAATAAGACGGTCAAGGTCCCTATGTTCAGGGCCCAAGATTTTGGTAGGAAAGATTCACCTAGACCTTCCTTCTTAAGGCCCCTTTCCTGATTCAACCCAACCCACCAAGTTCAGGCTAGATGCTCTCTTGGGGTATGCAATAGTTCTCCCATATTATACTTCTCACACTCTGCTTCATTTGCCTACTTACTTATCTTCATCTATTCCCCACTCTCTAAACAGTTTACACTCTGAAAAGGAAAAAAAAAACTGTCCCATTTTGCTTACTATTACTTTCCCAGAACTTTGCAAAGTGCCCAGAATGTATTAGGAACACAATAAATAATCAGTATACACCAGTAATAACTGGCAATTTAATTAAAGGCAATCTCTAAAGAATCAAACACCACTATTCCATCACAGGACTTGTCTCCCAGGAGGAACTTTCATCCCTCTACTGTGCTGCTGAATTTCTCTCCACTTCTCTGATAACCCAATCAGCCACGATTGATCCACCACAACCATGTCTCTAGTAACCCTGCCACTACTCTTCAGCCCACACAGTTCCACTTGGCAGCAAAGGAAGGAAAGGAAGGAAAACCTAGTCCCACTTCACACTGCCACCCTCCATTGGAGGACTCCTCTCTCTCTGACTCACCCCAATCCACAAAGTCAAAAGAGTATGCAATTGCAGGAAATGATAGGCACTACTAAGAGAGAAAAAAAATAAAATACCTAATTCTACTGCTATCCTAATCTTTTATCTGTCACAGGTCCTGACCAATCTCATCTCTTAAAAAGCAAAAGCTGCTATCTATCCCAGACTCTTTCTCACAATTTCTTCCCTTCTCTGAGAAAAAAAGCACAACATGTGTGAGTGAATCACCTGTGAACGATATAATGTAACTACACAACAGTGCCACTTTTGGTGGCAAATTTTTCACAAAGATACAGTCAAATTCATGAGGCCACACAGGGCCAAGTAGGGCCCAGCTACAAGCAGAAGTCAATCTACTGAAGCTTGGCTCTGCATTAAAGCTATGGGGTAAGAATTCTCTTTTATCTCTTGAGGAAGGTATAAGTAAAACGAAGCTTGGGGCTGGCTGAATTCTTTCCGTTTGAGGTTTCCTTGAAAGTAGAACATCAAAGGGGACCAGGGTCAGACCTAGAGAATAAAAATCATAAAGCAGGCAGCTTAATGGCTGGCTCTACTCTAATCCTTAGATTCATAAATTATAAAAAAAATAATAATAACACTGCATACTTTTTAAAAATCATGTACATAGAAAGGTTTAAAACAAAACGCAACAGTTGCTCACCCATCCCTTTCCATATCCCAATCCTGTTCTGCAGAGGCAGGTGCTTTCTTAACTCTTTCAGCTATTTCTTCTAGAAGATACCTCTATATTTCTAAATAATGTGTTATATTTCTTTTTAATTCATCTATTTCAGATCTGACTTTTTATAAAAAATTACAATTACCAACTTCCAACCTGTACAATCTTATTGCACTAATTTCTTAAAATCAATAATGTGTTTTAAGTAATTAAAAACTGTAAACATTAATCACTGCAAAGCTAAATGGCATACTCTCGTTAAACAACTTTTCTTATTCACTTTTTATTTTTCCTGGAATTGCTTATTAATGCATTCCTTTATCTCTTCTCTGTTTCAAATTGTCAAGAATTCTAAACCTTTCTTTTCTCCACAGGTAACTTGCTTCTAGAGCTCTCCATATTCCTGCACCACTCTGCACTGATTACCCCCTAGGTCTTATCATCCTCCAAGTTTCTCTTCTTACTCTATTTTCTAGATTGTACATTCTTTTGCTGAAGCAATGGCTTGCAATTAAAAGATGTAAACATGTACATTTTCTGAGCCTTTAAGTATCTAAACCTATCTCAATCCTAAATTCACAACAGACTGACAGTTTCCTGGATATGAAATTTGATGTTGAAAGTATTTTCCCTAAGAAGTTTGAGGACATTCCTATTAACTACATTTAGCACTCAGCACTGATAATGAAAAACCTGATACCACTCTGATTTTTACTCTGTAGGTACCCCAATCTGATACACTCTGATTTTTATTCCTTGGGTACCCCCTCATTTCGTTTTTAGGATCTTTCTTTATCCTTGATGTCTTCAAATTTCATAAGGATGTGTCTAGATGGAAGGTTTTCTTTCAGTCACACTTGTTCAGCTCTCAGTAAACCCCATCCATTATCTATTTCTTTAGGAATCATTTCTCCTGTTTATTTTGGGCTCTACTTTTATGCGCGAGACTTTCCTCAACTATTTAGTGATCCTTAGCTGTCCACTGCTACTTAACATTTTAAGTTATAAAAATGTACACAGGAACTCTTTATATGTGATGCCAGATTTTGTACAGTGCTGAACTTTGTCTTGGGGTGATTAGGTGGCAAGGCAACACTTAGGTTGAAAACTCCTAAATGCCAACATATAGAAGTCTTTCCTTGGGGACTTATCAATGTAACTATTTTCTCCACATTCTTTACCTGAAGAGCAAACAAGTGGATGTGGATGGGTAATGTTCCACCTGCTTAAGACACAAACACCTCACTCCTACTATCTGCAGATGTTATCCTCTCATCCCTCACCTTGCTGGATCCTTGGTCTGGGTTACTACTAGTGGCTCAAAATTAGCAGATGGAAGAAACACATAACAGTACAAGGTTATATTATGAAACCATTACAATGGGTAATAAATATTAGAAACGCTGCAAGTAAGTTAAACTACAAGACTATGAACTGTCTGACTTGAATCCTAATTTCCACTTATAATGGCTTATATGCAAAAATGTAGCCTTATAAACAACTTATATAGTTTTGTCTCCCAACCTGATGTTAATACTTGAAAACTAGTATCTCAGCATAAATATATTTTTTAATTAACTGGAACATTTTAAACAACCAAAACAGTCTGTTGCCCAAACCACTTTAACAAGACTCCCATGAAAATTAAGGAAAATAAGACGATCTTATTTAAATTCTATGGCTGTGGTTACCCAACAAATATTTGTTGAATATCTGTTATCTACCAGGTACTATGCTGGGTGTTCAGAGAACCAGAAACAAGCTCCAGGCTCTGAGCTGTCAGCAGAGCCCAAGACGGGGCTTGAACCCACATACCATGAGATCATGACCTGATGCTCAACTGACTGAGCCACCCAGGCACCTAAAACAAACTCTTAACTACAAAGAACAAACTGAAGGTTGCCAGAGGTGAGGAGGGAAGGGATGGGTTAAATAGGTGATAAGGGATTGAGGAGAGCACTTCTGATGAGCATCAGGTGATGTATGAAATTGTTGAAACACTATAATCTACATCTGAAACTAACATAACACTATGTTAACTGAAATTAAAATAAAAACTTTAAAAAAAAAAAAAGACTCTTGCTTTTGGGTGGAATGTCAGGCTTGGATACAATGTATGCTAAATCCATCTGGTCTAAAGTGTCATATAAGGCCAATTTTCCTTATTTTTTTCTGTCTGATCTAACCATTGATAAAAGTGGGGTATTAAAAAAAAAAAAAAAGTGGGGTATTAAAGTCCCCTACTATTACTACAATTTCTCTCTCTCTCTCTCTCTGTAGGTCATGAATATAACTAGGTGCTTCTATCTGAATGCATATAAATTTACAAATATTACAGCCTTTAGTTTTATTGACCCCTTTATCAATATGTAATGCTCTTCTGTGCCTCTTACTACATCATAGTCTCTTTTCAGACCACAAAAGTATGAAACTAGAAATTAATTATAAGACGAAAACTGGAAAGTTCACAATTATATCAAGATTAAGCAACATGCTACTGAACAAACACACTAAAAAAGAAAAAAAAATACCTGGAGACAAATGAAAATGGAAATACAACATATCAAAACTTAGAGGAGATACAGCAAAAGCCGTTTTTTTTTATTTATTTTAATGTTTATTTATTTTTGAGAGAGAGAGAGAGCACGAGCAGGGGAGGGGCAGAGAGAAAGGCAGACACTGAATCTGAAGCAGGCTCCAGGCTCTGAGCTATCAGCACAGAGCCTGACGCAGGGCTCGAACTCATGAACCACGAGATCATGACCTGAGCTGAAGCCGGACACTTAATTGACTGAGCCACCCAGGCTCCCCACAAAAACAGTTTTAAGATGTAAGTTCGAAGGTGATAAATGCCTACATCAAAAATCAAGAAAAAATCTCAAATAACCACCTAGTGCTTTAAACCTCAGAAACCTAGGGAAAAAAAATCTAACAAAGTTCAAAATTTAAAAAAGGAAGAAAATGGATCAGAGTGGAAGTAAATGAAATAGAGGCTAAAAAGATAATAAAAAAAACTCAATGAAACTAAGAGCTGGTTCTCTGAGAAGATAAACAAAATTGACAAATCTGACTAGACTCACCAAGAAAGAACTAAAATCACAAGTGGTGAAGTAAGTCAGAGAAAGACAAAATACCATATCATTTCACTTATATGTGGATCTAAAAACAAAATGAACAAATAAAAGGAGAAACAAACCCATAAATACAGAAAACTGATGGTTGCCAGAGGGGAGGGACGTGGGGGATGTACAAAAAGGGTGAAGGGAAGTGGGAAATACAGGTTTAACAGTTATGAAATAAGCAAGCCATGGAGATAAAAAGTAGAGAATAGGGAATAGCGTCAATGGCATTGTAATAGTGTTGTACAGTAACAGCTACAACTTGTGGTGAGCACAGCATAATGTATACACTTGTGGAATCACTGTTGTACACCCGAAACTAATGTGATATTATGTGTCGAAACTAATGTAATATTATGTGTCAACTACACAATAAAAAACCATAAAATAAAATCAGAAATGAAAAAGAAGACATTAAAACTAGTATCACAGAAATGCAAAGAATCCTAAGAGACGACCATACATAATTATAAAGCAACACACTGGACAACCCAGAAAAAATAAACTCCTAGAAACATACAACCTACCAAAACTGAATCACATTGGGGCACCTGGGTGGCTCAGTCGGTTAAGCATCCGACTTCGGCTCAGGTCATGATCTCACAGTTCGTGAGTTCGGGCCCCGCATCGGGCTCTGTGCTGACAGATTAGAGCCTGGAGCCTGCTTCAAATTCTGTCTCCCTCTCTCTCTGCTCCTCCCCCGCTCATGCTCTGTCTCTCTCTCCTTCAAAAATAAATAAAAAGGTTAAAAAAAAAAAACTGAATCACAAAGAATTAGAAAATCTGAACATAACAATAAACAGTAGGGAGATGGAATCAGTAATCAAAAACTCCCAACAGGGGCACCTGGGTGGCTCAGTTGGTTAAGAGACATAGGCTCAGGTCATGATCTCACAGTTTGTGAGTTTGACCCTCATGTTGGGCTCTGCACTGGCAGCCCAGAGATTGGAGCCTGCTTAGGATTCTATGTCTCCCTCTCTCTGCCCCTTCCACATTCACACTCTCTCCAAAAAATAAACATTAAAAAAGAAAATTAAAAAACAGAAACAAAAAAACTTCCCAACAAACAAGTCCAAAACCAGATGTCATCAATGGTGAATTCTACCAAACATCCAAAGAAGAATCTTCTCAAACTCTTCCAAAAAATAGAAAAAAAAAAAAAGCGAACACTTCCAAACTCATTTACAAGGCCAGTACTACCCTGATACCAAAACCAGACAAGGATGCCGCAACCAAAGAACATTACAGGGCAATATTCTTGATGAACACTGATGCAAAATTCCTTAACGAAATATTAGTAAACTGAATCCAACAATACATTAAAGGAATTATATACCATGATTATGTGGGATTTATTCCACAGATACTCAACATCCACAAAAATCAATGGATACAACACATTTACAAAAAGAAGATGAAAATCATATGATCATCACAACAGATGCAGAAAAAGCACTTGAAAAAAAGTCAACATTCATTTATGATAAAACTCCCAACAAAGTGGGCATAGAGGGAATGCACTTCAACATAATAAAGACCATATATGACAAGCCCAGAGCTAACATATTCACCAGTGAAAAGCTGATAATTTTTCCTCTAAGATCAGGGATGCCCTCTTTAACCAATCTTATTCAACATAGTATTGGAAGCAATATCTGCAGCACTTAGGCAAGAAAAGAAATAAAAGGCATTCAAATTAGACAGGAAAAAGTAAACCTGTTACTATTTGCAGATAACATGATACTATACATAGAAGATCTAGGGGCGCCTGGGTGGCGCAGTCGGTTAAGCGTCCGACTTCAGCCAGGTCACGATCTCGCGGTCGGTGAGTTCGAGCCCCGCGTCGGGCTCTGGGCTGATGGCTCAGAGCCTGGAGCCTGTTTCCGATTCTGCGTCTCCCTCTCTCTCTGCCCCTCCCCCATTCATACTCTGTCTCTCTCTGTTCCAAAAAAAAATAAACATTGAAAAAAAAATTAAAAAAAAAAAAAGAAGATCCACCATACTCCACCAAAAAACTGTTAGAACTGATAAATGAATTCAGTAAAGGTAGAGAATACAAAATCAATATATGAAAATCCTCACATTTCTATACACTAATAACAAACTATCAGAAAGAAAAATTAACAATTCCATTTACAACTGCATCAAAAAAATAATTCCTAGGAATAAATTTTAACTAAAAAGCTGAAATATCCATACACTGAAAACTACAAGACATCAATGAAACAAAGTGAAGAAGACACAAATAAAGCTGTTTCATAAAGATGGATTAAAACAATACTGTTAAAATGTCCCTACTACCCAAAGCAATCTACACATTCAATGCAACCCCTATCAAAATAACAATGGCATTCTTCACAGAAATACAACCAACAATCCTAAAACTTGCATGAAACCACAAAAAGCTGGAATAGCCAAAGTAATCCTGAGAAAAAGAAAAAAGTTGGAAACCTTATACTTCCTGATTTCAAACTGTACCACAAAGCTATAGTAATCAAAAGACTATGGTATTGGCATAAAAAGAGAGGCATACATCAATGGAACAGAACAGAGCCTAGAAAAAAACCCACACATATTTAGTCAACTAATTTATGACAAAGGAATCAAGAATATATCATGGAGAAAAACAGTCTCTTAAATAAATGGTGTTGGAAAAACCGGACAGCCACATGAAAAAGAATGAATTTGGACCACTATCTTACACCATTCACAAAAATTAACTTAAAATGGATTAAAGACATGGGGCGCCTGGGTGGCTCAATCAGTTAAGCATCTGACTTCAGCTCAGGTCATGATCTCACGGTTTGTAGGTTTGAGCCCCGCAACAGGCTCTGTGTGGACAGCTCAGATCCTGGAGCCTCCTTCGGACTGTGTCTCCCTTTCTCTCTGCCCCTCCCCAGCTCACACTCTGTCTCTCTCTCCCTCAAAAATAAAATTAAAAATTTTAAAAAATGGATTACAGATGTGAACATAATATCTGAAACCATAAAACTCCTAGAAGAGACCACAGGCAATAAGCTTCTTGCTATCAGTCTTGGTGAGGATTTTTTTGGATCTGACACCAAAACCAAAGGCAACAAAAGCAAAAATAAACAAGTGGGACTATATCAAAACTAAGCTTCTGCAGAGTAAAAGAAATCATCAACAAAACTGAATGGGGCAAAGTATTTTCAAATCATGTATGTGATAAGGGGTTAATATGCAAAATATGTTAAAAACCCATACAACTCAAGAGAAAATAATCTAATTAATAAATAGGGGGGTGGGGGCCACCTGGGTGGCTCAGTCAGTTGAGCACCGGGCTGATCTTCCAACTCTTGATTTTGGCTCTGCTCCTAGGATTGAGCCCTGCATCTGGCTCCAAGTTGAGCCTGCTTAAAATTCTCTCTCTCCCTCGGCCCCTCTCCCCAGCTCACGCTCTCTCTTTCTTCCTAAAAGAAAAAAAGAAATAAGCAGAGAATCTGAATAGACATTTCTCCAAAGATATACAGGTGGTGAACAGGCACCTAAAGATGCTCAACATCACTAATAATCATGGAAATGCAAATCAAAACCACAATGAGGTATCACCTCACATCTGTCAAAATGGCTACTGTCAAAAAGACAACAACAAGTGCTGACAAGGATGTAGAGAAAAGGGAACTTTTGTGCACTGCTGCTGAGAATGTAAATTGCTGCAGACACTATGAAAAACAGTGGAGGTTGCTCAAAAAAATTTTTTTAAAAATTATCATACAATCCAGCAATTCCAATTCTGAGTATTTATCCAGAGAAACCAAACACACTAGAAGAGACATATACAACCCATGTTAATTGCAATATTATTTACAATAACCAAGATATGGAAACAACCTAGGTGTCTAACAATGGATAAATGGATAAAGAAAATGTAGCATGCATATATATATATATATATATATATATATATATATGCATATATATATAATTGAAATTACTTGGCCAGAAAAAAGAATGAAATCTTGCCATCTGTGACAACATGGATGGACTGTGAGAGCATTATACTAGGTAAAATAAGTCAGACTGAAAAAGACAAATACCACACAATCTCACTTACATGTAGAGTCTAATAAAACTACAACAACAAAAAAACCCAAAGCTCACAGACAAAAAAGACTGGTGGCTGCCAGAGGCAAGGGACCGGGGGGGGGGGGGGGGAGGAAACAGGGGAAGGAAAAAGACAAACTTATAAATAAGTCATAGGGATGTAATGTACACCATGGTGACTATAGTTAATCATACTGTGTTGCATATTTGAAAACTGCTAAGAAAGTAAATCTTAAAAGTTCTTATCACAAGGGAAAAAAAACGTTGTAACTATGTATGGTAAAAGATGTTAACTAAACTCACGGTGATGATTATTTTGCAATATATAAAAATATTGCATCATTATGTTGTATACCTTAAACTAAATAATGTTATAGGTCAATTATAGCTCAATTTTACAAAAGGCATTGTAGTGAATACAGGGTCACATCAGGGGTTGAAATAAGAAAAATCCTAGATGTCACTTTTATTTCACCAGTTAGACTAAGGTTTCAACTAGTAAAAGGTGGAGCACAGATCCTGGGGGAAAAAAAGAAAAGAAAAGAAAAAAAAGGCTGAAAGTTAATAAATTCAGGATCTACCTCATGTTGGGGCAGGAGGAAAATATACCCAAGGAAAGTAAAAGAAAAATTAAAAAACAGAGGGGTGCCTAGGTGGCTCAGTCAATTAAATCTCCAACTCTTGATACTGGCTCAGGTTGTGATCTCGTGGTCATGGGATTGAGTTCTATCGAGCTCCACACTGGGCATAGATCCTGCTTAGGATTCTCTCTCCCTCTCTCTGCTCCGTCCCCAAATGTGTGTGCTCTCTCAAAATAAATAAACATTTAAAAATGCATATATTATATATATATATATATATATATATATTACATATATATAATACATATATCAAAATATGAAGCACCTGGGTGGCTCAGTTGGCTGAGCATCCAACCTTGGCTCAGCTCATGGTCTTGCAGTTCGTGGGTTTGAGCCCCACATCAGGCTCCATTCTGACAGTGCAGAGCCTTGCTTGGGATCCTCTGTCCCCTCTCTCTGTCCCTCCCTGCTTGTGCTCTCTCAAAAATAAACATTAAAAAAAATATATATATATATGTATATATGTGTGTGTGTGTGTATATATATAATATATGTAAAAAAAAGATATCAATGAAAGAAAAATATACACCAGAAAACCAACGGCATTAAAAATTTGTCCTCTGAAAAGCCTGATAAAACTAGCAAATATCGGGGCGCCTGGGTGGCGCAGTTGGTTAAGCGTCCGACTTCAGCCAGGTCACGATCTCGCGGTCCGTGAGTTCGAGCCCCGCGTCAGGCTCTGGGCTGATGGCTCGGAGCCTGGAGCCTGTTTCTGATTCTGTGTCTCCCTCTCTCTCTGCCCCTCCCCCGTTCATGCTCTGTCTCTCTCTGTCCCAAAAATAAATTAAAAAACGTTGAAAAAAAATTTTTTTTAAAAACTAGCAAATATCTGGGGAAGAGAATCAGGAAACCTAGAAAATAGTTTGATAAAAAAAGATACAACCCTCAGAAAAATCAAGTTTGGGGCGCCCAGGTGGCTCAGTCAGTTGAGCATCTGACTAAGGCTCAGGTCATGATCTCATGGTGGGTTATGATCTCCCGGTTGGTGAATTTGAACCCCACGTCAGGCTTTGCACTGACAGTGCCAAGCCTACTTCAGATTCTGTCTCCCTCTCTCTCTGCCCCTCCCCACTCGCATGCTGCTCTCTTTCTCTCAAAAGTAAACATTAAAAAATATTTTAAAACAGAAAAAAGGAAAGAAAATCAGGCTTGGAAGTAAAAATCTTAAAAGTCATAAACATAGTGATGGTATTTGGAGCCCTGGATAGAAGAGAAATGGGATGAGGACTTTATTATAGTAAGAAAGTAGAGTGAAGATTTCTTTGTTCCTTCTCATGCTAAAACAAAGAGAAAAGAAAAACTTAAAATACCATCTTAAATCACACTAGAGTACACATGAAACTTAAACCACAATATATGAAAAGGGAAAGCAGCTGAAAGAATAATAAACACTGGTAAAATGAGGAAGATTAAACTTAAGCACCCAGCAGAAAAAAACAAGAAGCAACCCACTTGTCCCACAGCACAAAAGACTGAAGAACTGGTAGCACCAGACTCAAAAAAAAAAACACAGGTCAAGTAAGCTTGAAAAACAGAGTGATATGTAGAAGTCTGTATAAAAGGGCAGTTGGATCAATAGTCACATCTTTTATCTGTACATCCGATCAGAAGATGGAAAGTTTGTTCAAGGAACTTAATCAAGGAAAACAGAGAGTGAATATGTGAAGTGCCTACTGAAAATGGGGTGCGTTCTCCTTATAAGTATATTCAAGCCAACCAATGAAAAAGAAATGAATGAATTTTTAAAAATCATTTTGCAACATCTAATGAATAAATGGATCTATGCATTGAGTATCAATGGCTTCTAGGAACATAAGAGAAACAACCACTATACGCTTCTTGGTGGGAGAACACACCACACATATGAAGTAGTCTTGATCCCGCCCCCCCCTTCAAAAAAGCAATCTGGAATTGAATAAGCTTCCATATCTGCCACCAATTTATAGAAAATGCAGGAAATGATGTTCAACTGCACAACTGAGATGTAATCAGCAAAATCCAAGCTGGGAAATTCATATGTCAAACAACCTGGTTTCTTCCACAATAATCGGCACCAAAAAAAAAAAAAGGAGGAAAGTAAGAAAAAGACTTAAAACATGCATTTTAAATTTTTTTTAATGTTTATTTTTGAGAGAGAGACAGAGCACAAGCGGGGTAGGGGTAGAAAGAGAGGGAGACACAAAATCTGAAACTGGCTCCAGGCTCTGAGCTGTCAGCACAGAGCCTGACACGGGGCTTGAACCCGCGAACTCTGAGATCATGACCTGAGCCGAAGTCGGACACTTAACCGACTGAGCCACCCAGGCACCGCCAAAAACAGACATTTTTTTTAATTTTTTTGGTAACGTTTATTTATTTTTGAGACAGAGAGAGACAGAGCATGAACAGGTGAGGAGCAGAGAGAGAGGGAGACACAGAATCTGAAACAGGCTCCAGGCTCTGAGCTGTCAGCACAGAGCCCGATGCGGGGCTCGAACTCACGGACTGTGAGATCATGACCTGAGCCGAAGTCCCATGCTTAACCGACCAACCCACCCAGGCGCCCCTAAAAACATACATTTTTAAAAGATGCTCAACACCCTTAATCATCAGGGGAATGCAAATCAAAACTACAATGAGACATCACCTTAACATCTGTCAAAATGGCTAAAATCAAGACAAAAGGCTCCTGGGTGGCTCAATTTGTTGAGTATCTGACTCTTCATCTCTGCTCAGGTCAGAATCTCATGGTTTGTGGGATTGAGCCCCTTGTAGGGCTCTGTGCTGACAGCACAAAACCTACTTAGGATTTCCCCACACACACACTCTCTGCCTCTCCCTGCTCACACACATGCACCCTCTCTCTAAGTAAATAAACATTAAAAAAAAAAAAAAGACAAGAAATAAGTGTTGTTGTGACTGTGGAGAAAAGGAGCCTTCCTGCACTGCTGATGGGAACATAAATCAGTGTAGTCACTGTGGGAAACAATATGGAGGTTCCTCAAAAAATTTAAAAAGTACCACGTGATCCACTAATTTCACCACTGGGTATTTGCCCAAAGAAAATGAAAACACTAATTCAAAAAGAGATATGTGCCCCTATGTTTATTGCAGCATTATTTGCAATAACCAAGATATGGAAGCAACCCAAATGTCCATCAACAGATGAATGGATAAAGTAGAAGTGGTATACATACACAATGAAATATTACTCAGCCATAAAAACAGTTGAGACTGTGGCATGTGAGGTGACCAGAGGGTCTTTTACTCAGTGAAATAAGTCAGACAGACAAACACCATATGATTTCACTCGAAACTGGAATCTAAACAAAAAAACAAAAACAAAAGAAAAAGAAAAAACAAACACACAAAAAGAATCAGACCTATTGACACAGAAAAAATAGATAGCTGCCAGAGGGGAAGGGTGGGGGTTGGGCAAAATGGGTACAGGGAAGTGAGCAATATAGGCTTTCAGTTATGGAATGAGTTAAGTCATGGGAATAAAAGGCACAACATAAGGACTGTAGTGAACAATACTATAATAGCTAATAGCAATGGTAGCTACACTTGTGACCATACCACAATATATAAACTTGTCTAATCACTAGGTTAAACACCTGAAACTAATGTTAATACTGTGTATCAAGTATACTAAAATTTTTAAGTGAAAAAAAATTTTTTTTAATTAACAATATTAAAACTATAATCTTTAAGATACACACTTACATAGAAAAGACTATAAAGATGGAGCACCTGGGTAGCTTAGTCGGTTAAACATACAACTCTTGATTTCAGCTCAGGTCATGAGCTGACAGTTTTGAGACTGAGCCCCACATCAGGCTTTGCACTGGGCATGGAGGCTCCTTAAGATTCTCCCTCTGCCCCACCCCCTGACTGGTGCGAGTGCTTGCTTGCAGTCTATCTCAAAAAGAAGAAGAGGAAAGAAGAAGAAAGAAGAAAGAAGAAAGAAGAAAGAAGAAGAAAGAAAAAGAAAAGAAAGAAAAAAAAGAAAAAAAGAAAGGCTATAAAGAAAGGAAAGTAATCATCCTAAAGGTCAGAATGGAGTTTACCTTTGAGGAAACAAAAGAGTTGAAATTTAGGCTTCTGGGTTGGCTAGCAATGTTCTGTTTCTTGACCCCTAGGTTGGTTACAAAGGCTTTCACCTTATAATAATTTATTCACCTATAAATTTATCTCATGCAGTCAATATCTGTGCTTTGTCCTACTTTTTAAGAAGTTTTAAAGGAATTAGCACATTTTATCTTTTTCAGTTTAAAAAAATTGTATTAATGTACAATGTTATGTTGGTTTCAAGTACACAACAAAGAATTCAACAACTCTACACATTATGCAATGCTTAACCTAACTGTGGTTACTAAAAAATTTTTTATAACACTATAATGTCCTCAAAATCTGAGAAAATATTGCATCCATCCATTAAGAGACTATACAAGAGGGGCGCCTGGGTGGCTCAGTCGGTTGAGCGGCCGACTTCGGCTCAGGTCACGATCTCGCAGTCCGTGAGTTCGAGCCCAGCGTCGGGCTCTGTGCTGACAGCTCGGAGCCTGGAGCTTGTTTCGGATTCTGTGTCTCCCTCTCTCTGACCCTCCCCTGTTCATGCTCTGTCTCTCTCTGTCTCAAAAATAAATAAACGTTAGGGGCGCCTGGGTGGCGCAGTCGGTTAAGCGTCCGACTTCAGCCAGGTCACGATCTCGCGGTCCGGGAGTTTGAGCCCCGCATCGGGCTCTGGGCTGATGGCTCAGAGCCTGGGGCCTGTTTCCGATTCTGTGTCTCCCTCTCTCTCTGCTCCTCCCCCATGCATGCTCTGTCTCTCTCTGTCCCCAAAATAAATAAACGTTGAAAAAAAAAATTTTTTTTTAAAAATAAAAATAAATAAACGTTAAAAAAAAAATTCTTTTTTTTTAATTAAAAAAAAAGATACTATACAAGAGAACAGTAATAAGCTCTTTGGAGTAAAATTATAGACAAAATAAAAAATTCAAAAGAACAAAAACCAGGGCACCTGGATGGCTCAGACAGTTAAGTGCCTGACTCTTGGTTTTGGCTCAGATCATGATGTCACAGTTCATGAGCTTGAGCCCTGTGCTGGACTCTGTGCTGACAGTTCTCTCTCCCTCCTGCTCTCTCTCTCTCAAAATAAATAAACTTAAAAAAAAAAAAAAAAAGGACAAAAACCAAAGACAGATAATAACAGAATAAGTAAAATCAGGGGAAATTTAAGTAACTAGTAAAAGAAATCTAAGTAACTAGTAAGATTTCTAGTAAGAAATCTAAGTAACTAGTAAAAGGACAATAAAGAGTAAACAGAAAAAAAAAAAAAAGATAAGTAGAAATTTGTCCAAGAAAAAGTAGAGGGGCTCCTGGGTGGCTCAGTCAGTTGAGCATCCACCTCTTAATTTCAGCTCAGGTCACGATCCCTGTATTGCAGGATCAAGCTCCACATTGGCTCCATGCTGAGTGTGGAACCTGCTTGAGATTTTGTCCCTTTCCCTCTGCCCTTCTCCCCAACTCACACCCTCTCTCTAAAAACAAAATCTTCAAAAAGAAAGAAAGGAAAAAGAAAAGAAAACGGAGAAAAAAATCCCAGAATTGAAGGACAGGAGTCACCAGACTGAAATAGCCAGGTGTCTAGTAAATTGAATGAAAAAGACTCATACAAAAAAAATCAAGGATAAAAATAAGACACTATGCTTACAAAGGGGAAAAAAAAGGCATTTTACAAAGACTCGAGAATTATAATGACAATTATTATTACAGCAACATTATTAGAAGCTAGAAGGTAGTGAAACTTCATTTAAAATTCTGAGTAAAAAAATAAACTGAGTGAAAATCAACTTTATAACCAACCAAATTATTGATCATGAGTTACAGTAAAATAAGGACATTTTCCTTAAAGTTTTATCACCCAAACACACTTTCTTTGGGCCTGATAGAAGAGAGAGGCAATAAACCAAATAAAAGGCAGACATGGGATGCAAAGGAGTCAGTCAACACAGGGGAGATACAAAGGGAATTCCCAGGATGATTGTGAAAAGCAAGTCCCAAGACTAAATCTATCCAGTTAAGTCTAGAAAGCAAGTCCAGATTAGAGAAGAACTCCAGAAGAGCTCCAGGAGAGTCTCTAAGAAAAATAAATGTAACTGATAAATTACAGGACAGATGGAGAGTGGATGGAAAAGTACACTGCAAGACATTTTACAGAAGAGTAGAAAGATGTATGAAAAATTCAATGTTCAAAGAAAACCAAGCACATTTTATTTTTTTAATGAGGCAAAATTTTTTTAAATGTTTATTTCTGGGGCGCCTGGGTGGCTCAGTCAATTAAGCACCCAACTCTTGATTTCAGCTCAGGTCGCGATCTCACAGTTGGTGAGATTGAGCCCTGTGTCAGACTCCAGCACAGAGCCTGCTTGGGATTCTCTCTGCCCCTCCACCATTCGTGCTCTCTCTCTCTCAAAAATAAACATTAAAAAAAAAAAAAAAAAAAAAACAGAGGGGCATCTGTGTGGCTCAGTTAGGCATCCAACTTCAGCTCAGGTCATGATCTCGTGATTCGTGAGTTGGAGCCCCTAGTCGGGCGGGCTCTGTGCTAACAGCTCAGAGCCTACAGCTTGCTTCAGATTCTGAGTCTCCCTCTCTCTCTGTCCCTACCCTGCTCACACTCTGTCTGTCTCCCTCAAAAATAAATAAACATTAAAAAAATAAAAGAAAAAGAAAAGAAAAAGAAATGTTTATTTTGGAGAAAGAGAGAGAGAGAGAGAGCACCTGCATGCAAGCTGGGGAAGGACAGAGAGACAGGGAGACAGAGGATCAGAAGCAGGCTCTGCGCTGACAGCAGAGAGCCCAATGTGGTAAGGCTTAACTCACCAATCATGAGATCATGACCTGAGCCAAAGTTGGACACTTAATCAACTGAGCCACTCAAGAGACCCTGAGGCAAATTTTAAATCCAGTTGTGTAATAAAGAGATGTAATCCTACAAATAACAGCTAAAAACACTGTTCTAAGAACCTTGAGTGTAATAACTCCTTTAACTCTCACCATTATTTTGCCGTATCATATTCTGTGTGGCTCGTATTCAACATTTATATAATCATACAAAGGAAATTTTTTGTATAAGAACATCAAAAGAATATAAAAGGCTATGAGAGAAATTACTCATTTAACATTATAGAAAAAAAGTCTAAAACTGATGACCAAACACAGCAATATTTTACTTAGAAATATAAACAAACCACTAAGAGTTAAGAAGCAGTTGCCTCTAAGAAAGGTAGAGGAAACTGATTTAAAAAAAAAAAAACCTATCTTTTTGGAATTTTATAACTAGAGCTTGATGTTTCACACTCTTAGAAAGTAGCATTTTCATTAAAAATAAATAAATAAATAAATAAATAAATAAATAAATAATAACTACTAAGTGAAAAGGTGCTCTAATACCAAGTAAACTACAGGGTTTTTTCACAGAACTACCTTGGAGCCTTTTATATATTAAGACACACTTCATAGTTTTTTCCTAACATTAAACCACCAAGAACTCTCCACTTCCTCCCCCTGAATCAGCTCAAGAAATGGCACTTTGGGGGCACTTGAGTGGCTCACTCCATTGAGCATCCAACTCCGGCTCAGGTCATGATCTCACAGTTTTTGAGTTCAAGCCCCACATTGGGCTCTCTGCTGTCAGTGCAGAGCCTGCAAATCCTCTATCCGAGGTTCTCTCTCTGCACCTCCCCAACTCATGCTCTCTCTCTGGAAAATAACCACTTGAAAAAAAAAAAAAAAAGAAACTACAATGTTAAGGCAGTGGTTCTCAAATGTAATCAAGTCCATAGACCAATGCCAATCTATAGCAAAGTAAGAAAACCAAGGACAATGTATTGAGTTTTAATAGAGTTAAAATTAATCAACTTAAGCCATTCTGTATTTTGAGAGCATGCCGTTCTTACAGTCTTAATACCTTTCTTTAGTGAAATGAAGGTAGTAACTGGCAATTTTTTAAAACATTCTTTCTTTCCAGGATAAAAAGCTGGCAACCCTATGTCAGTCCACTATCCCCATTCTGCCAATAACAGCCAATGATTCATGAAAGTCAAATCAGAGAATCTTTGGAAAAACCTTATTGGAATGTTAGGCAAAAAAAAAAAAAAAAAAAAAATCCTCTGAGGGAAGAAGTCACCACAGAAATAGAAAGATAACCCAGAAAAAAGAGTGTCATAAAAAAACAAGGAAAGACAATTAAGAAAAAGAAAAATGTACCTAATAGGTTAAGTAAAATGAGTAATAAGAACTGTTTACTGAACTTAATAATTCCAAAGTCATCTATGAACAGAGTTCAAATGCCAGACCACATGGCATTTAGAAGAAAAGACTAATAGGCTGAGTTTAACTTACTTTTTCTAAAATTTTAGCTCCTCAAAGAAGTCAAAGGATGTTTTAGAGTTGCAAAAATCTGAACATTAATACAACACTGTTGGTTACAAGAATGAAGAAGTTGTTGAAACTAATGAAAAATAACCCAGCCATTAAACATTCATAATCTAAAAAACCTACTCTTACTTGCATACACTGATGATTAAGTCTGAATCTTCTGTGTAAAACATATTAATGGCAGAATCAAACAATCTTTTAGAAGTTTATTACCTAAGTAACTCCATGTTAACAAATGGGATTTGCATTTCAAATTACAACTGGAAGAAAATACTTTGCTTTTCACTAGATCTCTAAAACTTTTCATAATGTCTGACACAAAGTAGGTACTTAATTATTCTTGAATAAATCAATGAAATCCTATATTTCCATCAAGCAAAATGAATGCAGATGCTATGAGTCCTATGGGTGCACATATTCTGCTACACACAGCTCCAAATTTGTTCATGTATTTAAATGCAGAAATAAAAAGCCAAAAAGTCTTCTAAAATTGTACTGAATTTCATTTCACTTGAAGATTGAAACTAAAAGCAGAGGCAAACAGAGTCTCCACCCATACCTCAAGCTCAGCCTGAGACCTCTAGAATTAAAAGCAGTTTAGCCACCTAACAGGTCAGGTAATGACTAAGATGTTTAGTTTCAGTAAGTGTAGCTTTGGCTCTTTTCACAAAATTATATAAAACATCTTAAAACTTAGTACAAAATATCATCTTTATAGAACATTTCTGTATATTTAGGCCTTTGCAACAAGTATACAGTATTTTTGTGATCACAAAGATTTTTATGAACTATAAAAAAAGAGTAACTTTTTAAAAATTGTAAATGACACTGCTGAATATAACATATCAAGTATTTTCAGAATGGCAAAGAATACCAAGCATTTAGAGACGGTATTAGATTTCTGGAATGTGCTGGATTAAAAAGATGACTGGTTAATAAATAAGCCTTTTCAACACAATATCCAGTCATCTAAACTTATTGTGCAAATGGAAAATAGAATGTCTCCACAATGACAATTTAATACTAGCTAATAATGTAAGTTTGTAGATTCCTGATGATATATTAGTTGTGAGAGGACTAGTTATCTTGCATATACAATAGATAGCAAAATAACTACAGATTTAAAATACCAAAAACCAACAATGCTAATAATATACATAAAACCATAGATAACTGCCCAAGTATTCACATCTAGAACTGGTTAAGGTTGATTACAATACACAAATGGCACTACACTAACAATTCAGGAGAAAATGAACTGAATGGAAAGTTCAGAATTTTATTATAATCCTACAAAGTATGGGGCACCTGGGTGGCTTAGTCAATTAAGTGTCTGACTTCAGCTCAGGTCATGATCTCGCAGTTTGTGAGTTCGAGCCCCCCATGGCATGGGGCTCTGTGCTGACAACTTGGAGTCTACAGCCTGCTTCGGATTCTGTTCTCCCTCTCTCTCTGCCCCTCCCCCACCCACTTTCTGTCTGTCTCTCTCAAAAATAAACATCAAAAAAATTTTTTCTTGAATAATCCTGCAGAATTTGGTACTTAAGACCAGGGAGGAAGAAATAATAAAACTGAGGTATCCTTACTTACTATGACAATGGGCACTAACATTGCCCCATTCCAATTTCTAAAAGTATGAACTGGATCTTGGGCAGTAGAGTTGACACATTAAAAGGGCTTAAAAACTTCACCTTACTATAGTGTTTAACTTTCTAAACAGCATTCCTATCTCATTTTCTCCTAATAACAATGTGAGAAGATAGGAAAGAGAATACTATTCCCTTTAATAAATAAGATAGTAACTGAGAAGTAAAATCATTGTCTTGAAGTTCTAAAACAAGTCAGGAAATCCTAGATTACATCCCAAAACTCTTTACTCTTAACTTATGGTAAACTCTAGCAGGTCACATTGTCTTTTAGACAAAGTTATTCTTGGTATTTGTTATTTGGGATCTCAATTATTAACCAGTCATAAAATACAGTGGTAAGGCCAAAAATATTTTCAGACTTAACTAGTGGTAAAAGGAGATTCATTGCCACTCTCAAGCCTCTCGTCCATAGTATATTTAGCTACAAGGTTTTTTACAGGCCTAGTTTAAGTCTACCAGTAATAAAATGCATTTCTAGAGATGGTTCAACTTGGTTAATTGTCCTAGGAATAGCTGGCTGCCCCTGATTTTGACACAAAAATTCAAGGACCACTGTCTCTAGCTTACTTTTTCAAAGCTCTGAATTTAAGTCTCATACAGGTAAATATAAAAGGACTCAATAAATACCTCAAACACCAACAAAACTAAAACATTTGAGGTATTTACTAGGCTGGACATGGCTGGAGCTAGAGAGGATAATGCTAAGCAAATACGTCAATCAGAGAAAGACAAATACCATATTTCATTCATATGTAGAATTTAAGAAACAAACGAGCAAAGTAAAGGAGAGAGTGAGAGACAAACCAAGAAACTACTGAGAACAAAATGATGGTTACCAGAGGGGAGGTGGGCAGGGGAATGGGCTAAATAGGTGAAGGGGTTAAGGTGTGCACTTGTCTTGTGACAAACACTGGGTAATGTACAGAACTACTGAATCACCATATTATATACCTGAAACTAATATAATACTGTATGTTAACTATACTGGAATTAATATAAAAGCTTAAGAGTAAAATTTTTTAATTAAAAATAAATTTTCCATAATGAATTTTTTAAAATATTACTTACTAGGCTGAAAAGGCTACAAATAAAGCATAAATAAAGTTAGTTTCTTCCTCTGGTAGGAGTTATTACATATTTCTATCTCAAGATCTAGTCATACAAAGGCTCCTTTCAGTTCTTCAAAAACCAAGACCTTTCCCACCCAAGACATCCATACATACTGTACCTAGTACAAAACTGCCCTCCCCACTTCGCCATTCTTTGCATAGCTGATTCTTCTAAGTAACTCTATCAAAGTAGCTGCACTTTACAGTATTCTCTGACAGAACTTTTGTTCTTTAAAGCACTTATAACCTTTGTTACCCATTCTTAATTTTGAAAATTTCCAAATATAATTAAAAGAAATAACCATCTGGGTGCCTCAGCTGGTTAAGCATCTGACGTTGGCTCAGGTCACAATCTCAAGGTTCATGAGTTCGATCCCTGCATTGGGCTCCGTGCTGACAGTGCAGAGCCTGCTGGGGATTCTCTCTTCCCTTCTCTCTGCCCCTCCCCCCACCAAAACAAGTAAATAAACCTAAAAAAGAAAAGAACTGTCAACATACTCTTCACCTAGATTCACCAATTAGTGTTTCACAATTCTCTCTCCCCCTCCCCCATGCACACATTTCTTGCTGATCCATTTGAAAGATACAGACATCATGGCACTCCACCTGTAAGTATCAGCATATACCCACTCAGAAAAATAAACTTTCTCCTGTACAGCCACAAGATTATTATCATACCAAGCAAATCTAACATTAGTATTAGTGCCTAATAATATATAGTCCAAATTCTCTATTTGAAACAAAAATGTTCTTCAAAGTTTTTCAAAATCTAGAATCCTTTCATAATTCACACACTGCATTTGTCATGTTCCTTCTGTCTCCTTTAATCTCAACTGTATCCTTGTTTTAAAAGGATATTTTTTGAAGTCAACCGTCTTGACTTCCAAGCTGACTGGTACATGCTACACATTCTGAATCTGCCTTATTGTTTCCTCATGATTAAAGTCAGATTAAACAATTCTAGCAAAAACACTATACAGGTGATGCTGTGTTTACTTGTTTTGCGTTGTGGGTGTGTGATTCCTCCAAAATACCACATACAAGGGCAGTATAAATGGCTATGTTATTCAACAATGTATTTCTAGCATCTAAGACTATGTCCCACATAGGAGGTCCTCCGTAATACTTGTTGAATAAGAAAACGAATTCTCCATAACATATAGTACCAATATTTTCTTCAAGATGGGTAACCAATTGATATTTATTATTGATTTTAACTTATGATTAAGAGATAATGTTGTTAGGATCCAAAACTATACTATGAAATTGTTTTGAAATTTAGTATGAATGTATTTTCAGTACTGGGTAAGTGCTTTTTTGTTTTGTTTCAAGTTTTCCTTTAAATTCTAGATAATTAACACAGAGTGTAATATTAGTTTCAGGAGTAGAATTTAGTGATTCATCATTTACATATAACACCCAGTGCTCCTTACAACGCCCTCCTCAATACCTAGCACGCATTTAGCCCATCCCCCAAACCCACCTCCCCTTCAGGAACTCTCAGTTTGTTCTCCATAGTTAAGAGTCTGTTTTACAGTTTGCCTCTTTTTTTTTCTCCCACATTCATCTATTTTGTTTCTTAAATTCCACATGACTGAAATCATGTTATTTGTCTTTCTCCAACTTGCTTTGCTTAACATAATATATTCTAGCTCCATTCATGTTGTTGCAAATGGCAAGAATTCATTTTATGTTTGTTTATTTATTTCTATTGATAGAGAGGGAGAATGGAGGAGGGTCAGAGACAAAGGGGAGAGAGAATCACAACCAGGTTGCAAGCTGTCAGTACAGAGCCCAACTCAAGGCTCAATCTCACCAAATATGACCTGAGCCAAAATCAAGAGTCAGACGCTTAACCAAATAAACCACCCAGGTATCCCAAGATTTCATTCTTTTTGATAGCTGAGTAACAGTCTATTGTATATATGTACCACATCTTCTTTATCCATTCATCAGTCAGCGGACATTTGGACTGTTTCCTTTATTTGACTATTGTTGAGAATGCTGCTATAAAGACTGGGGTATTTGTGCCCTTCAAATCAGTATTTTTGAATCCCCTGGGCAAATACATAGTAGTTCAACTGCTGGATCATAGAGTAGCTCTTTTTATAACTTGAGGAACCTCCACACTGTTTTCCTGAGTGGCTGCACCAGTTTCCATTCCCAGCAGTGCAAGAGGGGTTCCTCTTTCTCCACATCCTCGCCAACACCTGTTGTTTCCTGTGTTGTTTATTTTAGCCATTCTGACAGGTGTGAGGTGATGTCTTATTGTGGTTTTGATCTTTATTTTTATTTCCCTGATGATGAATGATGTTGAGCATCTTTTCATGTGTCTGTTAGTCATCTGGATGTCTTCTTTGGAAAAATGTCTATTCATGTCTTCTACCCATTTCTTAACTGGATTATTTCTTTTTGGGTGTTGAGTCTGGTAAGTTCTTTATAGATTTTGGATACTACCCCTTTATCAGATAAGTCATTTGCAAATTATCTTCTCCCATTCCAAAGGTTGCATTTTAGTTTTGTTGATTGCTTCTATTAGGTAAGCGCTCTTAACCAGAGGTGCATAAAACACTATCTTTCTAATGGAGAATTTGTGACTTGCTATCAAAAAGCCATCAGGGGCGCCTGTGTGGCTCAGGTCATGATCTCCCAGTTTTTGAGTTCTAGCCCTGTCATTGGGCTCTGTGCTGACAGCTCAGAGCCTGGAGCTTGCTTCAGATTCTGTGTCTTTCTCTCTCTCTGCCCCTCCCCTGCTCATGCTCTGTCTCTCTCAAAAATAAACATTAAAAAAAAAAAAAATGTCTTCAGACAATAAAGGCATTCATAAAGGAATCTTTATGTTGAGGACAGGAGGAAATGACACACTCTCTTCACAGTGAAAATTGGTGTATTTTGTTTCTATATGTTTAAAGCATCTTAGTATTAGAAAACTCATTCTAAAAATATTTTTTTTAACATTTATTTTTTTAAGAGACAGTGTATGAGCAGTAGAGGGGCAGAGAGAGAGGGAGTCACAGATTTGGAAGCAAGCTCCAGGCTCTGAGCGGTCAGCAAAGAACCCAACGCAGGGGCTCAAACTCACAAATGCAAGATCATGACCTGAGCTGGTTGGATGCTTAACCGACTGAGCCACCCAGGTGCCCCTAAAAAACTCATTCTAAAACAAAACAAAACAAAACAAAACCTCTCCAGGAATAGTAAAGTTGTACACATCAGTCACTCCTCAAAGAGCTGGAAGTTCAAAATGATTAAGACCTAATCTCCTGGTCTCTGGGAACTTGAAATCAGGAGAGAGTAGAGACAAAATTTTCAAAAAGCTTAAGTGTTAACACCTAGACATACATGCAAAGTTATGATATGCATGATAAAACGTTTTCTTAAAAAAAATCAATCACTTTTGTTATATACAAACCTTCAGAAAGACAAACTTGGTAGAAGATCTATTGGGGCACTCAACTTCTTCACTCACAAGGTAGGGTCTCATTTCAGAAAAGACAGAAGCTATAGAAACATGAAATTCCTCATCTTTCTCCCCACTCCTGCTTCCCCTAAACCTATCCACAAAAGCATGTACCTAATTTGCTCCTGTAAAGAAGACATGCCTCTTCTTTCCAGTACTGGAGAGAAATCTCACTTCAAGAATCTCACATTATCAATTACTGTATCTCCTTTCCTTTATTTTTTTCTTTAATTTTAAATCTTAACTTTCCTTGATGCAAACCTGCCATAACCAAAATCAAATTAAAAACAAAAACAATGGTTCCTACAAATTATTTAATTTTTCTCATCCTTTCACCAATAAACTTAAAAAAGCACATTCCATTAAATCCACTACAAGTTGACTATCCTGATTAGTGTTAACAACTGCATCAAAGACCTCCAAATGACCAAATAAAGACAATGCTCTAGTTTTAGTATTCACTGTACCCAATCTTTGTGTAATAACTAATGGTCATGACCTTTTACTCGAAATTCACTTCCTCTGGTTTCTGTGATAGCTATTCACCTGTAATTACTTCTCCCAACTCTCTGATGTTTCCGTACTGACTCTTCCTCTGCCAACCCTCTAAATGTTGGAGTTGTCTAGGGATCCCTCCTCTTGTCCTACATGTTCTGCTTGTCTTAAACAGTCATGTTCTCCTAATGTTCAGTTAATTTTTATATGTTAACAATTTCTAAATCTCCAGCCCCATCCTATTTCACAAGCTTCAGACCCTGATAGCCAACTGCCCACTAAACATCTCAATCTGGATTCCCCCAGCACCTTTAACTTAATAAAACTGACATTTTCTTCAAATTCCTTCCCTTTTTCTAGTTAATGCCACTACTAAATTAATGCCATTACTGTCTACCAGCTCTTAATCCAGAAATGTAATCCTTGATTCCTCCCTTTTCCCTGACCTTCCAAATACTCACCAATTCCTGCTAATTTTATCTTAAAGATTACCTCTCAAACATCCTCCACTGCCTTATTTCACATCATTATCAGCTCTTGCCTGCACTATTACCATATAGTCTCCTAACTGATGTTCTTGCCACTGACCACATCCTTTAAATAATGCACTTTCAGTTTGTACTATGGAAAATGTGTTTTAATCACGCCTTTGCTTAAATAGCTCCAATTGGTTGGTCCTACTACTTAGACAAGTCATTAACTAAAGGATAATTTTCACATTTTTAACTCTATGAAATGTAGATCTGTATTATAATTGGTGGTATCTTAAAAGCACCAACTAGCCAAGCAGCAGGAGCAAAGTACTCATTACTACACTAAAAGCACCAGCATCAAAATTTAGAAAATGGGTGCTGGAGCCAATGGGAGGAAATATTTAAGAAACTACTGAGGGGGCGCCTGGGTAGCTCAGTCGGCTGAGCGTCCGACTTCAGCTCAGGTCATGATCTCACCGTTCATGAATTCAAGCCCTGCGTCGGGCTCTGTGCTGGCAGCTCGGAGCCTGGAGCCTGCCTCAGATTCTGTGTCTCCCTCTCTCTTCCCCTTCCCCACTCATGCTCCGTCTCTGTCTCTCAAGGATGAATAAACGCTAAAAAAATTAAAAAATAAAAACTTCCCCTCTTTTTCGAAAAGAAAAGAGAAAAGAAGAGAAAAGAAGAGAAAAGAAGAGAAAAGAAAAGAAAAGAAAAGAAAAGAAAAGAAAAGAAAAGAAAAGAAAAGAAAAGAAAAGAAAATACTGAGGCATCTTTTATTCCTACAAAAACCATGGGGTACCTGGGTGGCTCAGTCGGTTGAGCATCTGACTTCGCCTCAGGTCATGATCTTGTGGTTTGGGAGTTCCAGCACCACGTTGGGCTCACTGCTGTCAGCAAAGAACCTACTTCAGACCTTCTGTCCCCCTCTGCCCCTCCCCCACTTGTGCTCTCTCTCAAAAATAAATAAAAATTAAAAAAAAAAAGTTTATTCCTACAGAAACCAAATGATTGTCAAGAGAAAGTGAGGTACACAGTAAATGAGACATGTTCATCTGGTTTCCCACAGTGAGAATCGAGGGTAGACCTGCTGTAGTTAACTATAAATCTGCAATAGAGCCCAGCACCAATTTTTATACAATTACTTTAATTCCCACATAGATTAGCTCAAGAAATACTGTCACCAATACTCACGATGACACAAAATTGACACCATGAGGAAACTGTGCTACAAAACTGAAAAAGTGATTCAGAATCCACACACACGCAAAACTCTACTAGAAGAAACCAGCAAAGCTGCAGAATACAAATTAATATACAACAATCAACTGCATTTCTAAATACTACCAATGAATAATCTGAAAATAAAATTAAGAAAAAAATTCATTTGCAATATCACCAAAAAAGAACAAAATACTTAGGAATGAATTTAACAACAACAAAAAAAGTAAACATTGTACAATGAAAATTACGTAACAAAGAGTAAGCAATTAAATACAACCTATGTAATTGGAAAAACGTCTCAGGTTTCTGGATGTTAAACATTGTTAAGATGGCAAAATTTCCCTAATCAATCTATAGATTCATTATAGTATCTGTCAAAATCGCAGCTGCCTTTTTTTTTTTGCAAAAACTGACAGATTGCTCCTAAAATTCATATAGAAAAACAAGAAACCCAGAATACACAAATAACCTTAAAAAAGAAGAAAACCAAAGGACTCAGACTTCCCTGTTTCAAAAGTTAATACAAAGTAACAGTAATCAAGACATGATGCAGGTGTAAAGGACACATAAAAGGAATAAAACTGAAAATCCGGAAACAAATCCTTACATTTATGTTCAACTGACCTTTAAAAAGACTGTCAAAACAGTTCAATAGGAAAGAAAAGTCTTTTTAACAAATGGTTCACAGAAATTGGTATTCACATCTAAAAAAAATAAAAAATGAAGCTGGACACCTACCTCACATACAAAAAATGAAATGGATCACAAACTAAATATAAGAGCTAAAACTATATAATTCTTAGAAAAATACACAGGAGTAAAAAAAAAAAAAAGAAAGAAAAAGAAAAAAAAGAAAAATACACAGGAGTAAATCTGTCACTCTGCGTTAGGCAACATTTTCTTAAGTATGACATAAAAGGCACAAGCAAAACAAGAAAAAGAGATATATAAGACTTCATCAGAATTAAAGATATTTGTGTTTCAAAGGACATCATCAAGTGAAAGAACAACCTAAAAGAGCAGGAGAAATTGCAAATAACACACCCAAAAAGGGACTTATCACCATGACACATAAAGAACGCTTACAACGCAATAATGAAAACATAAATAATCCAATTTTTTTTATTTTTTGAGAGAGAGATGGTGAAAGGGGGACAGAGGATTGGAAGCAGGATCTGCGTTGACAGCAGAGAGCCCAATGTGGGGCTCGAACTCATGTATCATGAGATCATGACCTGAGCTGGTCCAACACTCAACCAACTGAGCCACCCAGGAGCCCCAATAATCCAATTTTTTAAATAGGCAAAGACCTTAATCAACAGTTCTCCAAAGAAGGTGTACAAAAGGCCAATTACTACATAGAAAAGATGCTCAACATCATTAGTCATCAGGGTAATGAATATCAAAACCACAATGAGGTACCACTGCATACCCTAGGATGGTTATAAGCAAAGAGACAGACAAGTATTGGTAAGGATGTAGAAAAACTAGAACCCTCGTAGTTGTTGGTGAAACTGTAAAAGGGTGCAGGCAGGCTCTTTGAAAAAATCTGGCAATTTCTCAAAATGTTAAACACGGAGGTGTCATGTGACCAGCGATTCCACTCCTAGATTTGTATCCAAAACAAATGGAAACACATGTCCACACAAACCCTGTAAATGAACATTCAAAGCAGCACTACTTACAACAGCCAAAAAGTAGACACAACCCAAATATCCATCAACTGATGGATGGATTAACAAAATGAATATATGTCCATACAATGAAATATATTTTGGCCATGAAAAAAGAATGAAATACTGACACATGCTGCAACATGGATATAGATGAAAACATTGTGTTAAGTGAAAGAAGCCAGACACAAAAAGCCACATATTATATGATTCTGTTTATGCGAAATGTCCAGGACTGGCAAAATATAACCAGGAAGTAGTGGTTGCCAGGGACTGGAGGGAGAGAAGGGGGAAATGGGGAATGAATGCTAAGTGGTATGAAATTTCTTAGGGGGTAAAAAAATGTTCTAAAATTAGACAGTAGTGATGATTACATATTCGGGGGGGGAGTAATCATTAAATTGTATACCTTAAAAGGGTGAATTATAATGGCATATGAAATACCTCAATAAAACTTTTATTTTTTTTAGTGACTCAAAAGAAGACTTTTAACAAGAAGTCATCTTAAGAATAACTTAACCCAATGTATTTAAATTATACTTTCCTTTTTATGTTCCCTTTTTATAAGAATGACATTTTAAAAAGCTGCCTTACAAGTGGCATAAAATAAAAACTTTACATGGTAAGTAGTGTTCCACTCTAATTAGCAGGGTTCTTTATTTCTTAGTAATACAACAAATAGTATATCTTGCAACTGATGGCATCTGTATTTGATATGATATAGTGTTTCCCATAAAGCTGTAATGAGTACCTTGGCAGGAAATGTTTTTCATTTTATGTAATTATTTTAATGTAAATATTAAGAATATATTCAACCCTAAACTGATGGGTTACTGCTTAGAATGAAGCTAAGTGCTTTAAAGTTAACACATATTTGGGGCGCCTGGGTGGCGCAGTCAGTTAAGCGTCCGACTTCAGCCAGGTCACGATCTCACGGTCTGTGAGTTCGAGCCCCACGTTGGGCTCTGGGCTGATGGCTCAGAGCCTGGAGCCTGTTTCCGATTCTGTGTCTCCCTCTCTCTCTGCCCCTCCCCCGTTCATGCTCTGTCTCTCTCTGTCCCAAAAATAAATAAAAAACGTTGAAAAAAAAAATTTAAAAAAAAAAGTTAACACATATTAAAAAAAGAAATAACAGAGATGATAATAACCCAATATGGCAAGGAATAATGTTGGCAACAAAATTACTTAAGTTAGGAAATATATAGGTCAAGAATATAATCTAAAACCCTTCAAAATATGGAATGCTTTCACAAGCTAACCTCTCATACAATCTCATTCTCACTCCCCAATACTCCAATCACAATTAATTATTTCTCATTATTCCTGAAGGATGAGGTCGTCGAGAAACAGACCATAAAGGGCTTTATCTGTAATGGCTGGAATTTATAAACAAGTACTTCTCAATCTTTTTTTCCACTTTGGCCCCAACCTCCTAAAAATCTCCATTAATAACAGCAACTTAACAGGGCATTAGTTCTCTTTGGTTTTGCTGCAGCAGTTTTAGTAGATTCCACATGTGAGATCATACAGTATTTGTTGCTCTGTCCGACTTACTTCACCTAGCATGATGCTTTCAAGATCCATCCATGTTACTGCAAATGGTAACATTTCATTCTTTTTTATGGCTAAATAATATTGCTCTGTACACTTATACCACATTTCTTTATCCACTGACCCATCAGTGAACAACTAGGTTGTTTCCCTATGTTGGGTATTGCAAAAAATGCTGTAATGAACATGTGGATGCACATATTTTTTTGAGGTAAGTGTTTTCCGTTTCTTTAAATAAATACCTAGAAGTGGAATTGCTGGATCATTTGGTAGTTCTATGTTTAATTTTTTGAGGAACTCCATACTGTTTTCCATGGTAAGTGAACCAATTTACATTTCCATCAACGGTACACAAAGGTCCCCTTTCCCCCACACCCTCGCCAACATTTGTTATTTCTTGTCTTTGATAACAGCCATTACAAAAGGTGTGAGGAAAAATTACTTTTAATTAATAATAATAAAAGAAAACTTCCCAAGGCCAAAAGGAAATAGGAATCTTCAAAACAACTATATTTCCAAAATATTGATTTTTAAAAACCTTAAATTCACAGGAAATTGCATAACATTAAAAACAGAAGAGCACAAGCTTCCAAAGAGAAAATTCAAGTTACCTACAAAAAAATCAGACTTATGGAGCACCTGGGTGGCTCAGCCGGTTAAGCATCTGACTTCAGCTAGGATCATGATCTCACAGTTCAAGAGTTCAAGCACCACATTGGGCTTTGCGTTGACAGCACAGAACCTGCTTTAGATCCTCTGTCTCCCCTCCCTCTCTCTGCACCCCCCTCAAAAATAACAAACATTTAAAAAAAAACACCAGACTTATAATTCTATGACTTCTTAAAAGCAACACTGGATTCTAGAAGACAATGGAGTAATGCCTCAAAATTGTGAAACACTTCATGCAAACTAGAATCCTATACCAACCAAATTAAATTTTTAAAAAGGAAAGCATTTAAAATAAGTTTTAAGATGTCAAGCCAAAAGTTGAGGGTTTGGCTCTAGCAAAATGACGAAGTACCCTCTAAGAAAGTAAAAAACATGGGATGCAGGAAATAGTGTATCCAACACAAGAGATTAACATAGGGAAATCCTAGATGACAGCTATGGAAAAGACCTAGAGAGCAACCAATCTGGATTAAAAGGAGAAAGAAGACTCCCAGAGAGAGATGTTTGAGAGAAAAGAAGGATTTAACAAAACTAGACCGTATAAGACAGTAGAAAAATGTATAGACGAGACAAAAGCAGAGATAAAGTATTACAAGAAAGCAACTGCAATCATGGTACCATCTGGCTCTGTAATATACTACTTGGAGAATAATATTAACTTGGTCAAAATAATAAAAAAGCTATTTATTAATTTTCAACCTTTAGAAACAACCTATAAACAAAGCATGGAAAATTACAGTTAAGAATTTTAAGGGGCACCTGGGTGGCTCAGTAAAGCATCCAACTCTTGATTTTGGCTCAGGTCATGATCTCAGTTTTTTAGTTTGAGCCTTGCATCGGGCTCTGTGCTGGCAACAGGGAGCCTGCTTCAGATTCTGTCTCCCTCTCTGCCCTTCCACCACCGTCTCTCAAAATGTTAAAAAAAAAAAAAAAAAAAGAACAATATTAAAAGTTATCAAATTTTAAAATATACAAGCAAAGTACAGATGACAAAAATTGAGAGATGGAAGGAGGAAGAGAAATGAAGGCAAAGGCAGGGACTTTAATACCTTATAAAGGGGAGAAATAAAATCTAGAGTTGATGGAATAAGAAAAAAACCCTAAGTTTAAAGTTATAAAAGTAACCAATAGAAAAGCCAAAAATTGGAAAGGGGAAAAGAGATATAGGGCATATTTAACAGAATCTTTATCACAGCAAGAAAGCCTTTACACGGCAAGATGTCTAAAATGAATAACAGTGGTGTAAAGGTATGATTTAATATTATAGAGGTAATGACCAGAACAAAGGAACATAACACTTAAAAATTAAAGTACAGGTGCCTGGGTGCTCAGTCGGTTAGGCACCTACTCTTGATTTCAGCTCAGAGCTTGGATCTTGCCATTTGTGGGATTGAGCCCCAAGTCGGGCTCCACACTGATAGCATGGAGCCTGCTTGGGATTTTCTCTCTTCCTCACTCTCTGTCTCTCCACCACTCACACTCTGTCCCTCTCTCTCAAAATAAACACATAAATTTTTTTAAAAAATTAAAGTAATGACTCTTTCTCAAAGCAGGACTCAGGAGGCCTGAAGTCTAGCTGTTCCTTTTAAGCCATTCCCCTTCTGTATTCTTCGGTATTTTTAGTCAAATACATGCATTATTAAAGGAAATTTTCAAGTGTTTAACATAAATTAAAACTACCATTAGAAATAAGATAATGAGAGGTGCCTGGTGGTTCAGGTGGTTAAGTACTCAACTCTTGATTTTGGTTCAAGTCATGATCTCACAGTTCAGTTTGTGAGTTCAAACCTCACACTGACAGCAGAAAGTCTGCTTGGGATTCTCGCTCTCATTCTCTCTCTCTCTGCCCTTCCCCCGCTTGTGTGCGTGTGCACGTATGTGTGCGTGTATGTTCTCTCTCTCTCAAAATAAATTTAAAAAAAAGAAAGAAGACAATTAAACAGGCATTTTTGGTAGCTGTCTGGGTGACATAGATTACCTTTCAAATTTTAATATTTAAATTTTCTACAGAGTGTATGTATATAAAAAAATACATCTTATTGATAAAGCTGTGAATGGGAGCCTAGTAAATTGAAACTTTTCTCAAAAGTGATGTCAGTGTCATCTGATGTGAAGACAGATTCATTTATAATTAAGTTGGTAGATGTGAAGATAGAACTGGAAGCAGTTCATGTCTGAGAGACACAAATTTTTTCTATGAAGAGACAAAAAATCTGCTTAAGAAGAGGCCAGGAATGCTAAACATCATGTAATGCATGAAACAATCCTAACTCCCTAAAGAAACAGTAGACTACAGTAGCAATCTAAAGGTATGGTCCCTAGGAATCTACAAAGTCTACAAGGTCAAGCTAGTTTTAAAATAATATTAAGAAATTTTATTTGCCTTTTTCACCCTCATTCTCCCCATAAGTTTAGAGTGGGATTTTCCAGAAACTAAATAATATCTGATGATTTCACTCTAAAGACTAAAGGTATGTGAACATGTGTATTCTTGTTTTTATATTTTCTCAGTTTCAATTTCTAATACAGTAAATATTGAGAGAGATAACCCACATAAAAGTTCTTGGGATCCTCAATAGTTAAGAATGTAAAGGGGTCCTGAGTCCAGAAAGTTTGAGAATCACTGCACCAGGACATACTGTAAGACAAACCTAAACATTTTTTTAAGTTTATTTATTTTTGAGAAAGAGAGACGAGCCTGAGAGAGCAGGGGAGGGGCAGAGAGAGGGAGACAGAGGATCTAGAGAGCCCAACACGGGGCTCCACTCTAACTCACGAACCACAACATGACCTGAACCCAAGTCAGATGCTTCACTGACTAAGCCACTCAGGCAGCCCCTAAACATTTTTTAATATTTGCAAATAGCCACTTTTGTTTGTTCCTCTCTAACGAGCAGCAATAAAACTCTTAAAACTAAAACTTCAAATAGCTTCATATTCTTCAGCCTGTTTTTGAGAACAAAAATCTAAAAGATGGATTTAGACAACTGTCAAAAGTGGAAAAGATTGTGAAACTTAGAGAAAAATAGAAAAAGGGAAACTCAGAAGAAACTCAACTGTGAGAAGGATTCCATCCTCCCTAACAATTCTCATCATTAACCTAAGGGAAAAACACTGCCCATTAACTTTGATTACAATCTAGAATCCTTATTTTAGTTTTATAAAGCACCTGAAAAGTCATCTACTTTCAAGATAATGAAAAAAATCCCTCTTTATAACATCCCTAAAATGATCATCTAGCCTCTTTTTAAATACTTCCCTGAACAGAGAATTTTTCTCTCACAACACCTAAATGCAATTTTTTATTTTATTTTTTTAATTAACATCCAAATTAGTTAGCATATAGTGCAACAATGATTTCAGAAGTAGATTCCTTAGTGCCCCTTACCCATTTAGCTCATCCCCTCCCACAACCCCTCCAGTAACCCTGTTTGTTCTCCATATTTGAGTCTCTTCTGTTTTGTCCCCCTCCCTGTTTTTATATTATGTTTCCCTTCCCTTACGTTCATCTGTTTTGTCTCTTAAAGTCCTCATGAGTGAAGTCATATGATTTTTGTCTTTCTCTGACTAATTTCACTTGGCATAATACCCTCCAGTTCCATCCACATAGTCGCAAATGGCAAGATTTCATTCTTTTTGATTGCCAAGTAATACTCCATTATATATACATATACAACATCTTTATCCATTCATCCATCGATGGACATTTGGGCTCTTTCCATACTTTGGCTATTGTTGATAGTGCTGCTATAAACATGCAGGTGCATGTGTCCCTTTGAGACAGCACACCTGTATCCCTTGGATAAATGCCTTAGTAGTGCAATTGCTGGGTCGTAGGGTAGTTCTTTTTTAGTTTTTTGAGGAACCTCCATACTGTTTTCCAGCCTAAATGCAATTTTATACAACCTGTAACAGTCCACAAGTTCCCCAGACTACAAAGTTCCACTAACTACTTTATTAGCCACCAATTTAAAATATCTTAAGAGTGTGATGAAAACAGTACTAAAATATTTCTCTTTTTCATTTCAAGTATGAAAAATATGCCTATTATTAACTAGTCTTCCCTTTGTACAGCTCTTACTGATGTCTTAGCAAGAACTGGTAAATTTCTAATCTTGACCCTAGAACAAAATTTAGCATTTCTTAACCCTGGCTACAAAACAAAATCAAGAAAAAAAATTTTTTTGGGGCGCCTGGGTGGCGCAGTCGGTTAAGCGTCCGGCTTCAGCCAGGTCACGATCTCGCGGTCCGGGAGTTCGAGCCCCGCGTCAGGCTCTGGGCTGATGGCTCGGAGCCTGGAGCCTGTTTCCGATTCTGTGTCTCCCTCTCTCTCTGCCCCTCCCCCGTTCATGCTCTGTCTCTCTCTGTCCCAAAAATAAATAAATAAAAACGTTGAAAAAAAATTTAAAAAAAAAAAAAAAGAAAAAAAATTTTTTTAACACAAAAATATACAAAACCCACCCTGAACCTGGAGTTTGGAATCTCTAGGGTGTGAGTTCTAAGAAACTGGTTTGGCTGGTTTGGGTTTGGGTTTTTCAGCTCTACAGGTCAATTCTGGTACTTATCAAACATCAATTAGAACTATTAGGACAGATCAGCAATTCATGAAACATCCCAGGGTGTTTTCAGTGCATAGATTCATCATAGGTGGGCGGGTCTCTTGTTCTATGTAACAAACAACTCTCCTGCAAAATTATTTTCAAATAAATATTATACAATTATATTATACCTAGAGTTTATTAAGTATTTTCTTCTTTATTTTCCTTCTTAACCCTGCAGCAATCCTGTGAGCAATACGGGCAAGTAACATCTCCATTTAATAGGTAAAAAAAAAAAAAAAACTAAAGCTACTGCAGAGTTACCAGATTAAAAGCATATCCTGGGGCGCCCGAGTGGCTCACTCAGTTAAGCGACCTTGATCTCAACTCAGGTCTTAATCTCAGGGTCATGAGTTGAAGCCCCATATTGGGCTCCGTGCTGGGTGTGAAGCCTACTTTAAAAAAAAAAAGTATATCCTTATCTTCTGAGTATATATTCAGTACTCTCTCCACTAGACTACTGTCTTCCCATTTCACCAATCCCCCAGCACAACCAAAAAAGTTCTTGAGAGGTTTTTCTGAAACTTTACTAGCAAGGATGGAGAAAAACCAAAACTCGTATTTAGATTGTTTTCATCACCTGGCTGACTGAAACCAAACAAATTCAACCCATTCTTGCGATGCATGTCCTGTTCCAATTTTTTCCCCTTATTTTTAACTTAACTTTTTTAGTTTGAGATAACTGTAAATTGACACACAGCTGTGAGAAAAAATACATTCTGTGTAACTTATACCCAGTTTGCCCAAACAATAGCATCTTTAAAAATCTCAGAATACCAGGGGCGCCTGGGTGGCTCAGTCGGTAAGCGTCCGACTTCGGCTTACATCATGACCTCGCAGTGAGTTCGAGCCCCGCGTCAGGCTCTGTGCTGACAGCTCAAAGCCTGAAGCCTGATCCGGATTCTATGTCTCACTCTCTATCTCCTCCTCCCCCACTCGCACTCTGTCTCTCTCTCTCTCTCTCTCACAAATAAACATTACAAAAAAAAATCTCAGAATATGAGAACCAAAATATTAACATCAAATCAGTCAAGACACTAGTATTTCCATCATCACAAGGATCCCTCGCATTGCCCTGTTCCCCTAATTTTTAAATTCCTGATCTTAGGCATTATTTGGAAGTATATAATCATTCAGCCCTTACTCAATTTTATCCATTCGAAATACCAGAAATATCTTTGGAAGCCATGAAAAAAAACTTTATCTCACAAAGTACTGGTGGTCAGGATTGTTACAACACAAGATTTTTAGGCTACTACTATAACAATATCCCTTGCAGAATGGAATTTTCAAGGTAAGACCCCAGTTCTAGCTTTATGAAGCAAAATTTTAAAAAAATTTTTAACTGACATGCATACTTCTTTTTAATTTTAATTTTTTTAAGAGAACAAACATGAGCGGGGGAGGGGCAGAAAAGGGGAGGGAGAGAGAACGGGGGAGAGAGAGAGAGAGAGAGAGAGAGAGAAAGAGAGAGAGAAAATCATAAGCAGGTGCCACACTCAGTGCAGAGCCCATCACAGGGCTCGATCCCACAACCCTGGGATAAGGACCTGAGCTCAAATCAAGAGTCAGACACTCAACCAACTGAGCCACTCAGGTGCCCCCTGACATGTACACTTAATGATTCCATTTATATGAAGTTCTAGACAAAATAAATCTAAAGTGAAAAAAAATCAGAAATTGTTGGGGCAGAAAATAGCTAAAAAAGACTACATGTGAGATTTCTGGGAAAAAAGAAATATTCTGTACCCTGATAAGGGTATAGGTTACACAGGTATATCCATTTGTCAAAACTGTACTGGCATTAGGCAGTATTTTCTTAGATATGACATCAAAAGCACAAGCAAAACAAGAAAAAGGGATAAATTAGATTTCATCAAAACTAAAGACTTTTGTGCTTCAAAGTACACCATCAAGTGAAAGAATAACTCAAAGAAAAGGAGAAAATAATTGCAAATCACACACCCAAAAAGGGACTTATCACCAAAACACAAAAATAACACTTAGAATTCAGTAGTGAAAACATAAATAATCCAATTTTTTAAATGGTCAAAGGACCTTAATCAACAGTTCTCCAAAGGTGTACAAAAGGCCAATTACTACATGGAAAAGATGCTCAACATCATTAGTCATCAGGGTAATGCATACCAAAACCACAATGAGGTACCACTGCACACACACCAGGATGGTTAGAAGCAAAGAGACAGACAAGTATTGGTAAGGATGTAGACAAACTGGAACCCTCATAGTTGTTGGTAAAACTGTAAAAGGGTATAGGCAGGGTCTTTGGAAAACAGCTTGACAATTTCTCAAAATGTTAAACACGGAAGTGTCACGTGACCCAGCGATTCCACCCCTGGATTTGTATCCAAGACAAATGGAAACACATGTCCACACAAAACCTGTAAATGAACATTCAAAGCAGCACTGTGTAGCAGCACTACAGCCAAAAAGTAGAAACAACCCAAATGTCCATCAACTGATGGATGTATTAACAAAATGAATATATATCCATACAATGAAATATATTTTGGCCATAAAAAGGAAAGAAGTACTAATACATGCTGCAACATGGCTGTAGCTGAAAACACTGTGTTAAGTGAAAGAAGCCAGACATAAAAGGCCACATATTATATGACTGTTAATGTGCAATGTTCAAGACAGGCAAAATATAAACACACAAAATAGATTAGTGGTTGCCAGGGGTAGTAGGAGGGAATAATGGAAAGTGACTACTTATGGTTACACATTTCCTTTCAGGGCTGGTGAAAATGTTCTGAAATTAGACAATGGTGATGGCTGCACAACTCTATGAATATACTGAAAAATCAGTTAATTGTACCTTAAAAGGGTACATGTGAATTACATACATATAAATACAATATATGCACACTCAATAAAGCTATTACTTAGAAAGTATACAGTTAATATATGTAAATTTCACCTTTAAAAAGCTTCTTAAAATAATTATGGAGTGGAGTGTGCATAGAAGTATAGATGAAACAAGCATGGATACAAAAAAGTTTATTATAGTATTCTGTTCACTTTGTATGTTTCTAAATTTTCCTTAATAAAAAGCTTTAACTGATGTATAAAAAGTTTTTAAAAAATAAAGTACACTGTATTTTTATTTCCTTTGTTTGACAAAGGAAATAGAATTGAGAAGTTGCTACCTTCTTCATTCTTTTGCAGATAGGACTGAAGACTCCATGTGAGACAAAAATGAAAAGTACTTCATCTTAAAAATGTACAAAGAGAATTTCAATCCTAAGTTTCAAAACAGTTCCTTACTCTTGAGTTCCTGTGGTTTTCATGGTTAATACATGAGACAATTCCTAATAAATGGGTGTAGTAACTCCTAATACTATGCTATCCAGTACAGCAGCCACTAGCTACATACAGCCATTTAAAACTTAGTTTTAATGAATTAAATTATAAATTCAGTATTCCGTCACACCAGTTATATTTCTAGTGTTCAACATCTACACGTGGCTATTGGCTACCATAGTGGATAGAGCAGATATACATCACTGCCATCAGTGGAGAAAGTTCTATTGAACAGCACTACACTAATATGTAAAAAATATCCACAGGGAAACTTCCACATTCCAACTTAAGGTTGTTATACTGCATTTTACTGCAATAACCAAATCCTGAAAAACAAGGAAAACAAAGCATAAAAATATCAACCAAAGAATATCATTCATGGAAGTTTACACTAAAACAGCAGTTAAATTTCACTTTCAGAACCACCCAGCTACAGATGTTGGCCATGACAACTCCTCAGAGGCAAATTTCCCCATCTGTTAAAATAGATTATTACTATACTGCCAGTTTCCTAAAGTCAGATATAAAGATTATGCTGAAATACGAATAAAGCAAATTACCCTTCCAGTCAAGGATCTAATGAAAGGTATAATCAATGACATCAAAGAATTTATGATCCATAGCAAAATACACAGAATAAAATTCCCTTCCAAACTGAGCTTTGAGGCAAACATCATAATTAAAAGGATTATTAAATATATTTTGTTTCATCCAGAAAAGAAGTTTAACTAGATAATTTCTGTACTTCTCGTTCTACAAATGTGTACACATTTCATCCTGATTAGGTATAGATTTCCGTTAATGCCCATTAACATGAATATGCAGTATCAGGAAACAGGTGCACTCTTAATTCAAATATTTGAGAATATTTTTAGTACTTTACAAAAAAGTGGTGAGCAAACTTAAAATGTGAATTGGAATGTTTTTATATTTAGGACCTAAAAACACAAAAACAAAATTTCACTTTGTATTCCTTCTCAAGCTATCACTGCAAATGGTTGGAGTGTGAATAACATTCTAAATATCAAGAACAGAATACTTTTTTTTAAGAAATTTAAAATCAAAATCAACTCTTTCCTTGCCAAGACTACTGGGCACCTAAAGCTCTTGGTCAAAATGGCTCCGTGTAAAGCATTTTCAAGCTTTTGAAAAGGTCACTTAAGAATGCAAGTACATTTTACTTTATCCTCATAAAATTCTTTTAAATTCAGTCTTTGCAATCCACTGCTCCCCTCCCAAAAGGAATTCTCAAGACAGAATGAAAACCTGGAAATTGAAACCAGCCTGTAGGCAAGGTATACAGAAGAGTCACATGGAATCAATATGAAGGAGAAAGTTACTACTACCGGAGCATCTGGAGTCAAATTAAATCAAGCACTAATTACATATTTCTAGTTCTGTACTGACCTCACATGGAGCTTTCTTACATTATACACAGGCCTACCTAGGTCTGCATATCTGAATTTGTAAGTGGTTCTACCTTTAACCAAAGTTAAATGTTTCAAAGCACAGAATAACATACCATATCCCCTTCCCCATTGTTCACGAACCCTCTCTCTGTTCGTCAAATCACCCCGATAAATCCATCTGTTCCCTCTGGTTGCTTCCAAAGAAAAATTCTAGCAACCAAAGGCACCAGATTGTAAAACACACACTCAGAGTTAAGAGTTCTGGCACTACCAAAATATGTTAAGAAATCTTGGCAAATTAGTTAAAATCCCTTGAACCGTATTACCTCAGTTGTAAACATGAATAACACATATCTACCTCCGAGCAGGGATAGGAGTTAGAATTTATTGTGTGCTCCAAATATAAGGTGTCTTTCCCCCATCTCACACTTTCCCTCCTACTTCTCCCCTTTAAAGCTTTCAGGGTTTGCTTCCAGCCTCCACTTAATTCCTTATCCTCGTTACTCCATCCTGCTTCTTACTCTAGCCCCTTACTCCAATTCCATACAATTCCACCACCCTCTGGTTCCAAGCTGCTACTTCCCTTTGCGCCCCCTAAGGTCCCAGGCAGCCCCTTCATTCAGCTCCCCACGTCTCCCTCAGTCCGCATTTCCTAACGGCTCCTCCCCTCGGTTCCCCACCCCCTCATCACCAGGTTCATCCTGCCCCTCCAACCGTCTCCCGCCCCCAGGTTCCTTCCTTCCCCTCCAAACACAGCTTCCCCGTCTCAACGTTTCATCTTGGTCCTCCAACCGACTTCCCCAATGCCTTGTTCGCTCCCTATTTTCTCCAACACCCAACTGAACACTCCATTCTATCCATTCTTTTCAACGTATACATAAACGCAAGGTACCCACATACACACTAGAGATCCCACCCCCACCTCGATCCTCCATCTTTCCCTTTTATACTTGCTTCCTTTCTTCCTTTTCCCCCCGCCCCCACCTCCTCCGGAAGAGCCTGGTTCCCAGGCCAAGGTCTCTCACCTCATTCGGTCACTTCAGTGGTGCCAACCGCTTCATACAGGAAAAAACAACCAATCACGTCCCCTTGGGCGCTTCCCCTGCGAGTCCAAGTACTTACTGGGCACCCGCCCCACCGGGCACCCCGCACATGCACACGCACAAACCGAGGTCCTGGGGACGAGGGATGAGAAGAGTGAGCCTTCTTACGCCGGCCTCAAACACAGACCACTTCGCTACAGCCCTTCGCCATTTTGGTTTCCCGCGGACTGCCGGTGCATTCTGGGAGCGCGGAGCGACTCTGGTGCCGAATGGCAGCTCTCCAGGGCTGCGAGGGGGCGGGGACTGTGCGGTGAGCGCGGAAGAACACCGCGCCCTGCGTCCCTGGCCGAAGCTGAACAAAGAAGGACTCTTTAACGTAGCAGTGGGGCTAAGTCCTTCCGCCGCCGGCGCTAACACAATAGTGATCGCTGCGTTCCTGGTCGTCGGCTGTCTTAACTGTGCCTCTCTTATAAAGAAGAGTGTCGTGTCCAGTCTTCACCGTGCGTGGGTGTTTTTTTTTTCCCCTGAAAAATGCGACAGTGATCTCTACATCTTGCCTTGCCAATTTCCTTTCATTACCTTAGATAAGACACGTTTCTTCTATCTTCACTTGAAGCCTGCTGTTCGAATTTCCTTCAGCGAGGAAACCCTGGATGTCAGGATTAAATTTTGCTTGGCGATGCTTGTACAGTCCCAAATTCCTTATCGGGAGCTCCTTGTGTAGAAGATTTTCGAACTTTTTTTTTCCTAGACGTTGAAAGGTTTTTCGGTGTATCTGCTTTGCAATCATTCCTAATTATGATGAAATCTGAGAATATCCTGTACAAAGTGATTTATTTTAGGAATACAGAACTTTTTTACACTAGGGCAGATCTATAGCCTGCCAGTATCCTGCTGCCGACCGGAGTCCCAAGTGACAAACTGGAAGTGTGCATGCTTGTCTCTGAGTTACGCTTACATACAACCTAGCTCCCCTTTAGTAGCCACCTGGGTACCTTTGTAACTTTGTCAAAATAATTTAAAAATCATTTTATATTTTTGTCTCATTATATAACAGGAGTAAAATACAAGGACAAATTAATATATTTTTTTTCCTCTCTGAAAAAGTACCTCTTGGGCCCAAACTCACTTTGCTCATATTTCTTTTTTTTTTTTTTATTTTTTTTTTCAACGTTTATTTTTGGGATAGAGAGAGACAGAGCATGAACGGGGGAGGGGCAGAGAGAGAGGGAGACACAGAATGGGAAACAGGCTCCAGGCTCTGAGCCATCAGCCCAGAGCCCGACGCGGGGCTCGAACTCACGGACCGCGAGATCGTGACCTGGCTGAAGTCGGACGCTTAACCGACTGCGCCACCCAGGCGCCCCACTTTGCTCATATTTCAAAAGGGATTCCCTCAGCCCATAATCTCAGGATTTGGCTAATAAATATTTAGTCTATCCACACCATTCAGTAGCCACACCTTCCATACCTTTGCTTCTCCTAAGTAATAATACTAATTGAATTTAAGTCTGTCTTGCTATGGCCTCTATCAGCTACCTTTCAAGTTTCACTTTCTTTGAATTCTATTATAAAGTAGTCTCTCATAAATTCCTCTTCCATGCCCTTAACACTTTTAGTTGAGAAGAGTTTTGAATTTAAAAAAGTAGATACAGTCCCAAAACGGATAAAGATATTACGCCAACAGGTGTATTTATTAGGTGCAGCAAAGTCTAATCATAGAACATCAATTCTGAAGAACATTTTGGTGTAAGCTCTCCCCAATGTCTCTCTCAAGGGGTCAACAAGTCACAGATTTAACATCCTCAGTAGTAATTCAATAGCTCAGAGGCAGTCATTTCAATTACATAAATGCTAATAATTAGAAAATTCTTCCATCTATAAATGTGCTATGCCTTCCTATGAAATTCCCATTTACTAGTTTAACTTTGGCCTCTTTAGCCAAAAGTATTCTAATCCTTTATACATGACAGAGGCAATAATGACTATTTAAAAAAAAGCATATCATTTTCCTATGTAAATGCACAGGTACAAAAGTGCATTAATGTAATTTAACAAAACCAGGTTCAGAGAATCAAGGGCACTAAGGGAGCCACAGTAAAATATAAAGAACACCTATAACTGGGGTCTTAGAAATTTCTGTTAACTAACCAACGTGCAATAAATTAAGACTTTACATAGATGTATTATCTAGGTTTACATGTGAGGACAAGGTGAGCCTAGGATCCCCCTCTGCCATCTTCCCCAGAAGTCTTGGATTAGGACTGTCTTTTTTTTAAAGGAGGTAGGAACATTTTTTTATTTTTATTTTTTTTAACATTTATTTATTATTGAGAGACAGAGACAGAGTGTGAGCAGGGGAGGGGCTGAGAGATGGGGAGACACAGAATCCAAAGCAGGCTCCAGGCTCTGAGCTGTCAGCACACAGCCTGACGCAGGGCTCGAACTCACAGACCATGAGATCATGACCTGAGCCAAAGTCGGACGCTTAACCGACGAGCCACCAAGGTGCCCCAGGGACATTTTTTTAAATGTTTGTTTATTGTGAGAGACAGAGAGAGGAGAAACAGAGACAGAGAGAGGGAGAACAAGCACATGCGCGCCCACATGGGGAGGGGGGCGGAGAGAAAATCCCAGGCAGGCTGAACCAGGGCTTGATTTCACCAACCAGTGAGATCATGACCTGAGCTGAGATCAAGAGTCAGATGCTTAACTGACTGAGCCACCTAGGTACCCCAGATTAGGACTTTAAAAAGAAATGTCAAGTACCTCAGAAGTACACAGCAACGTACCTTTTGCTGTTATTTATTTATGTAATAGTCATTACATAATAGTCATGATCTAGTAGTCATTAGGATTGTTCTGGTTCTCCTTTCTTCCAGACACAGCAAAATTGCACTCTTTTGCATCCTCGAAGTTAGGTATGGCCATGTAACTCACTTTTACCAATGAAATGGGAGAAGTGATCCGTATCACTTCCTGGCAAAAGTTTTAAGAGGCAGAGGCACATCCCCTTCCCCTCTGCTGTGGTGATGATGGAACCATGTGTTGAAATAGAACAACTGTCATTTCAGGTTCCTAAATAACTACAATAAGCAGAAACTAGATGTGCAACCATCACCACAATACAGTTTTAAAACATTTCTACTACCCCCAAAATGTTCATTATGCCCATTTGTAATCAATCCCACTGGGAACCCCAGGCAATGTTATCTGCCTCTATATATCCGTCTTTTCTGGCCACTTTATATAAATGGACTCCTACAATATAGTCTTTTGATATGGCTTGTTATACTCATCACGATGTTTTTGAAGTTCATGCATGTTGTACCACGTGTCTGTGGTTCTTCCCTTTGTATTGCTGAATAGTACTCCATTGTATGAATGTACCATGATCATGGTATGAATGTAACTGTCACCAGATGCACATTTGGATTATTTGCAATTTTTAGCTATTATGAGTAATGCTGCTATGAAAATGTGTGTACATCTTTGTGTAGATACTTGTTTTTATTTTTCGTGGATAGAGTCCTACAAGTAGAATTGCTGCATTGTATAGTACATTTGTGTTTAACTTTTTAAGATACTGCAGAACTGTTTTCCAAAATGTGAACAATGTGTGAAGGTTTCAACTTCTCCACATCCTCACTAATACTTGATATGGTCTATCTTTTTTTTTTTAATGAAGATTAAGTACTGTAATTGTACTGTCTTCAACCTAGCAAAACCTTTCCCCAGTCAAATGTATAATTCTCCTGCCTCTTAAGAAATTCCTTCATCATTTTTTACAGACTCTGTCGTCTTTTTGCTAACAGAACTCAGAGCCCTCTCCCCCCCCCCCCCCCCGTCCCTTCTCTACTACCTAAATGCTGAATGAATGTCATCTTGTTTTTTTAGTCATGTTTCTATTTATACAAAGAATCAAAGAACTATTGGCTCCAGTGGGAGTGAAGTGGTTTCTCATTTTGGTTTCAATTTTTATTTCCCTTATGGTTAATGATGTTGAGCATCTTTTCATGTGCTTATTAGCTAGCAATTCTTATATCTTTGGTGATGCATACATTCATATATTTTACCCATTTTTTAGCCGGGCTGTTTGTCTTCTTATTATCAAGTTACAATAAATCTTTATATATCCTGGATACAAGTCTTTTACCAGATACATTATTTGAAATTATTTGCTCCCACTCTGTGGCTTGTCTTTTCATTTTCTTAATGGTGTCTTTTAAAGCTCAAAAGATTTCAGAGCCTGGAGCCTGTTTCCGATTCTGTGTCTCCCTCTCTCTCTGCCCCTCCCCCGTTCATGCTCTGTCTCTCTCTGTCCCAAAAATGAATAAATGTTGAAAAAAAAATTAAAAAAAAAAGCTCAAAAGATTTTTTATTTTTATTAAATGCAATTTTTTGAATGCCATATGCTTTAGATGTTATATCTGAGAACTCTTTGCCTGACACAAGATCACAAACATTTTCTACTATGGCTTTTTTCTAGAAGTTTTATAAGTTAACTCTTACATAGTATATGATTCATTTGAGTTAATTTTGGGGTACACTATGAGGTATGGGCCTATATTCATATTTTTGCATATGCATACTCAATTGGAGAAATGAAATTTTGTTGTGTGAAGCCACTGTGATTTGGAATTGTCTTCTACCCAGGATATTTTAGTCTATTCTGACTGAAACAACCTAGATATGTTAATATGGAACAGAAGTCAGTAATAGCATTAAACTCTCTAACATACGAGAACCAAAAATAAAAAATGTGAAAATTTGAGCAGAAAATTCAAATTTAGGGAATTCTCAATATTTAATAATGAAAAGTCACAGGAAATGTTATAAAATACAATATTTATAAACCTACAAGCTCCCAATCATTAGCTATTATTCTCTCATCGAAAAGGGCTAGAATTTTTAACATTGTTTATTGTGCAGAGGTAGGAACATAAATCATCAAATGAGTCAGAGAGGTCAAAGAAAAACATTCTGTGTCCTTGTAGTTTGCTTTTATAAGTCTGGAAAGGGAAATAGAAGTGAAACAGCAAAAGAAAAATGAATGTTCCATAATAATCAAATCAAAAGGATTTATTAAAATCTCTCCTTTTTATACAAAGCTTAGTGTCTGTATATAGCAAGAACACTGCTTTTAAATCCAGTTATTTGTTGTAAAAGTGTATACAGTTGACTCTTTTTTTTTTTTAATTTTTTTTCAATGTTTATTTATTTTTGGGACAGAGAGAGACAGAGCATGAACGGGGGAGGGGCAGAGAGAGAGGGAGACACAGAATCGGAAACAGGCTCCAGGCCATCAGCCCAGAGCCTGACGCGGGGCTCGAACTCCCGGATGGCGAGATCGTGACCTGGCTGAAGTCGGACACTTAACCGACTGCGCCATCCAGGCGCCCCTACAGTTGACTCTTAAACAATGCATGGTTTAGAGATACCAACCCACCCCCATCCCACACAGTGGGAAATTCATGTATAACTTTTGATTCCCAAAATACTTAACTATTGTTCTTGCTTCTGCAGCACACATACCAGAAAACTTAATTACTATTAGCTCACTGCTAATGGGAACCCTTACCAATAACATAAACAGTTGATTAAAACATATACGCTATGTGTAGTATATACTGTATTGTTACAATAAAGTAAGCTAGAGAAAAGAAAATGTTATTAAGAAAATTATAAGAGAAAATATATTTACAGTACTGTATTGTAGTTATCAAAAAAATCTACATGTAAGTGGATCTGTGCAGTTCAACCTGTGTTGTTCAAGGGTCAACTGTATAGCAAACTTAGACCCCTCATATAATACACCTTAGCATATGATGTGCCCACTATCAATTTTTTGCCTATCACTTCCAAATTCACTCGTCATCACTTGCTTTGTGAAAATGGACATGGGCCCTTTAAATATTGTTTTCTTCACCAGCTAGCAGTACATTAAGTGTCATCAAAGGTGAATGCTGAAGAGACCATGCGTTCGTTATAAAGCAGTTTTCCTTCTTTTTTTAAAGTGCATTCTCTGCAGCCTCCTGCAGTGTGCACAGCTTCCCCAGAACTGGGATCCTGTAGAACATACACCTTCCTCAGACTTGCAAATCATCTTTTCTCTATCCCAACCCCAGAAGAATTTGCATGTGCTGCCATTAAGTGATATTTGTGCTGTCTTGGCAGTCAAAAATTTAAGGCGAGTGATTGAAAAGTGTATGTGCAGTCAAAATAAATCACTCAAGAGTCATAAGAGCTAGGTTCCAATTCCCATTTGCACATACCTTGCTTATAACACAAGCTGTGGAAGATTAAATTACCAAAATTTGGAGGAGGGGGATGAGAGAGACAGAGGGGGGGGGGGAAGGGAGTGAGGGAGGGAGATTGAGAGACAGAATTATATCCAATGGTAAGAAAGATTAACCTTCTTATCTATGTTTACACTGTTATTTGGCCCACTGAACATTCAAAGATGTGGACAAGGTAAAAGAGACAGCATGAGGTAAGAGGAAGAGAAACAGAAATAGGAATCCTGGAAGAACACGGACCTCAGTCGCTAGCCAGCCTGTCACTTTATTAGCTGAGTGATCTTGAGCAAGCTCACTGAACTCTCACACAGTCTGAGTTTTGTGTGTGTGTGTGTGTGAGCTCAGTGGGGAAGCTTAGAATATCAACATTAAGTCTTCATCAAATGGACTAAATAAAACAGTTGTGTAAAAGTGCTTTATTTTTTCTCTTACAGCAAGTATTACATGTTTGACTCCCCTGATTCAACTTCAAGCTCTTTGAGGGTTGGAGGGCATTATTCTTCTTTATTTCCCTGTTCCTAGAAACATCTGGACCACAGGATAGCCCTTACATTAAATAAATTAAAAATGGATATATATTTAACAATGTTAAAGATGTTCTTCTGTATGGGGAGAACTATGCTGTATACTCCTCAGGACAAGATACAAGCATCAACTATACATTATTCACAAAGCAGGCTGGAAGGCTTAGGGTCTGGAGATAGTGATATTAATAAGCAATTAAAACAAAATGCAAATCTATAATATGTGAAAGGTGTGATGTATCCTAAGAATGAGAACAAATTTAATGGAACCTAATGTGAAAGATATAATCAAGGATAGAAAGATGGTTGGGTCTTATTGTGAGAAATCTCATATGAAAAGTGGTATATTGGGCAAGACTTTTTTGATTGCAAGGGTTACAATTGCAACTTGAACAAGCTTTGGAAGGGCAGAACCCCTTTGGTCTTGCCTGGAAACAGAAACTAGAAAGATATCAAGATCTTTCTGGAAACAGAAACTAGAAAGCTATAAGGATCTTTCATCTCAATCTCTCTCAGTCTCTCCCTTTCCCCTTTTCTCTCTCTCCATCTCTCCCTCTCTTGTTTCTGCTCCTCTTTGAATGGTATTTTCACTTTCTTCTTCTGCAGATGGCTTTTTCCATTTAGTAGGAAATAGGGTATTAAGCAAGGCTACATATTACTATAGTAACCAGTTAAGAAAAGGGAATTTTCTCCCTCTAAGGCCTTCCCCCATCCTTATTCCCCACCTTTACAGTTCTAGCCAGAAGAAGAAGAAGAAGAAGAAGAAGAAGAAGAAGAAGAAGAAGAAG
>NW_024412388.1:79606323-79611447 GCF_014898765.1 Herpailurus yagouaroundi | reverse complement strand
AGAAGAAGAAGAAGAAGAAGAAGAAGAAGAAGAAGAAGAAGAAGAAGAAGGAGGAGGAGGAGGAGGAGGAGGAGGAGGAGGAGGAAGACAGGAAGGAAGGAAGGAAGGAAGGAAGGAAGGAAGGAAGGAAAGAAAGAAAGGAGGAAAAGGAAAGAAAAGAAAAAAGAAAAGAAAGAAAAAAGAAAAAAATCCCAGGGAAGTATTCTGATGGGCTAGACTTGGGTCACATACCCAAACTGGACCAAATATTACAGGCAAGAAGATGAATAATTACACTCAACAGAAACTGAATCAGTGCCCATCCCTGCAGCCAAAGAAGTGAAGGGTTTTTTTTTGTCAGCTGCCACCACAAGAAGCACATAACTGGAGTGGGAGAAAAGGTGCTTCCCCAAAGAAACAGTTGTTATTCTGGGCTGCCAAAATACTTTAAGTCTACTAACATGCAATGAAGTTTGTACTTCCATTATAACAACGGAAGCAGTAATGATAATATTGATAATAATAACATTTGTTGAATGTTTACCCTTTGCCAAGATGTGTGAAAAGTACTTTACAAATATTATTTAATTTTCCCAAGAGAAAGGAGTGGGCTGGTATTAGATGGAAAACTAAACACCTAATCAAGCCTTAGTACTCCAATCTAGTCTGCTTCATTAGTATTCTTCCCTGACTCTCCTATACCAGGAATGAGGGGTTGGCACAAATAAAAATTATAACTGAAGCAAAATAAAATTATATAATCTTGGGTAATCAATTTAATTTCTCAAAATTTTTGTATTAACCTGGAGTGCTTGCAGGATTGCTGATAGGAAGACAGGAGTGTGTGTATGGAAATGTAGAGTTAATGGTTAGCTCTAAGTGATAAGATTTTTTTTTCTTCTTTGTGCTTGTCTCTATTTCCTACTTTTCCTACTCTTCTAATATTTGAAATGTTATTTAAAACTCATACAGTGCAGCAATATAGGATTTTGGTCATGTGACCCATGAGAAAATTTAGATGCTGTCAGTTTGGGGCATTGGAAAGCTCCAAGGCATTCAAAACCTGGGCTCCTTGGGGAGCTCTCCAGGGTACTGGACTGCCTCTCCTGAAATTCTGACCAGTGAACCAGATCCTTGTGTTTCTCTTCTGACCCATTTGCCGTTGGTCTACATTGAATCTTGCCCTTCTGATTAACTGGATGTCTCAATTCTGTATTAATTGGCAACTTAGTTCTCTGAGTGAGTTCCCAATAGGCTTTAACTGTTAATTTTATGCTGATGCCTACAAAATTTATAGCAGTAATTTTCTTTCCACCTAAACTCATCTGTCCCATTTCTACTACCATTAGTCTTCACTAATTTGTTTGACAAATAATGTGAAATGTAAACAGATATGTAAAATGCAAAATTATAAAACTTCCAGAAGATAATATAGAAGAAAATCTATAATTCTATAAGAATTGGGTATGGCAATTCATTATTAGGTTCAACACCAGAACCATGTTCCATGAATTAAGAACACTGTAAGTTGAACTTTGTGAAAATGATTTTTGCTTTATGAACAACATGACTTAGATAATGAAAAGAAAGACAAGGATTGGGAGATAATGTTTGCAAAAATCCATATTCAGGGGACTGTGTGGCTCAGTTGGTTAAATGTTCAACTTTGGCTCAGGTCATGATCTCACAGCTTGTGAGTTCAAACCTCATGTTGGGCTCTTTGCTGGCAGCTTAGAGCCTGGAGCCTGCTTTGGATTCTGTGTCTCCCTTTCTCTCTGCCCCTCCCCTGCTCAACTTCTGTTTCTCTCTCTCTCAAAAATAGAGAAACATTAAAAAAAAATTTTTAACCCATAATCACAATCCAGTAAAGGGGTGCCTCAGTGGTTCAGTTGGTTAAGCATCCAACTCTTGACCTCATGGTTCATGAGTTCAAGCCCCGTGTTGGGCTATGTGCTGACAACACAGAAGTTGCTTGGGATTCTCTCTCTCATTCTCTCTCTGCTCCTACCCCCCCCCTTCAAAATAAATAAATAAACTTAAAAAAAGAATTCAGTAAAGTTTCAGGATAGAAAATTAATACACCAAAATCTGTTCTATTTCTATACAACAATAGTGAGGTGACAGGAAGAGAAATTAAAAAAAAAAACTCATTTATTATTGCACCAAAAAGAGTAAAATACCTAGGAATAAACTTCACCAGAGTTTATACAAAACTATACTCCAAAAACTATAAAACACTGATGAACACATTGAAGACAATACAAATAGAAAGATATACCATGCTCATGGATTGCAAGAATTAATATTGTTAAAATATCCATACTACCCAAAGCAATATACAGATTCAATGCAATCCCTACCAAAGTACCAATAGCAATTTTCACTAAACTAGAACAAATAATACTAAAATTTGTATGGAACCATGAAAGACCCCAAATAGTCAAAGCAATCTCGAGAAAGAACAAAACTAGAATATCACAATCCCAGATTTCAAGATATACTATAAAACTATAGTAATCAAAACAGTATGGTGCCAGCACAGAAATAGACACATAGATCAATAGAACAGGATAGAGATCCCAGAAATAAATCCATGCATATTTAGTCAATTAATCTATGACAAAGGATGGGACACCAGCGTGGCTCAGTCAGTTGAGTGTCTGACTCTTGATCTTGGCTCAGGTCTTGATCTCAGAGTCATGAGTTCGAGCCATGCACTAAGCTCTGTGGTGGGCATGAAAGCTACTTAAAAATAATTTAAGGGGCGCCTGGGTGGCGCAGTCGGTTAAGCGTCCGACTTCAGCCAGGTCACGATCTCGCGGTCCCTGAGTTCGAGCCCCGCATCAGGCTCTGGGCTGATGGCTCGGAGCCTGGAGCCTGTTTCCGATTCTGTGTCTCCCTCTCTCTCTGCCCCTCCCCCGTTCATGCTCTGTCTCTCTCTGTCCCAAAAATAAATAAAAACGAAGAAAAAAAATTAAAAAAATAATAATAATAATTTTAAAAAAATCAGTGACAAAGGAGGCAAAAAATACACAATGAAGAAAAGACAGTTTCTTCAATAAACAGTGTTGCCAAAACGGGCAGCCCCATGCAAAAGGATGAAACTGGACCACTTTCTTACACCATACACACAAAAAAATTCAAAATGGATTAAAGACCTAAATGTGAAACATGAAAGTATAAAACTAGAAGAAAATAGGCAGTAATCTCTTGGCATTGGTCTTAGCAACATATTTATGGGTATGTCTCCTCAGGTAAGGGAAACAAAAGCAAAACAAACTATTGGGACTACATCAAAATAAAAAGCTTTTGCACAGGCAAGGAAACCATCCACCAAATGAAGAAACAACCTACTTAATGGGAGAAGATAATTGCAAATGGTATATTTGATAAGGGGTTAATATCCACAAAATATAAAGAACTTACACAACTGGACGCCAAGAAAACCCAAATAACCCAATTTAAAAATGGACAGAGGACCTGAATAGATATTTTTCCAAAGAAGACATACAGATGACCAACAGATACATGAAAAGATGCTCAACATTGCTAATCACCAGGGAAATGCAAATCAAAACCACAAGATAATATCTCGCACTGGTCAGAACAGCTAGTATCAAAAGATGGGAAACACAAGTGCTGACAAAGTTGTGGAAAAAGAGAACCCTTGTGCACTGTTGGTAGGAATGTAAATTGGTGCAGTCACTGTGGAGAACAATATGAAGTTTTCTCAAAAAATTAGTAATAGACATACTATATAATCTAATAATTCCATTATTGGATATTTACCCAAAGAAAAGAAAATGAAAACACTAATTCAAAAAGATACATGCACCCTTACATTTACTGCAACATTATTTAGAGTATCCAAGATATTGAAGCAACCTAGGTGTTTATTGGCAGATGAATGAATACAGAAGATGTGATGTATACACACACACACGTGCACATGCAATGGAATATTACTCAGCCATAAAAACTAATGAGATCTTGCCATTTGCAACAACATGGGTGGTCCTGCAGGGTATTATGTCAAGTGAAATAAGTCAGACACAGAAAAGCAAATACCATATGATTTCACTTATATGTGGAATCTAGAAAAAAACAAAACAAACAAAAGAAACAGACTCATAAATTCAGAGAGCAAACTGGTTATTGCCAGAGGAAAAGAGGATGGGGGTATAGGTGAGATAGGTGAAGGGTATTAAGAGATACAAACTTCCAGTTGTAATATAAATAAATCACAGACATGAAAAGTACTGCATAAGGAATATAGTGAATAATATTGTAATGTTGTATATTGACAGATGGTAATCACACTTATCATGCTGAGCATTGCATAATGTATAGAATTATCGAATCATTCTGTTGTGCACTTGAAACTAATATAACATTGTAAGTCAACTACACTTAAATAATAAAATATTTTTAAAACTTTAATAATGATGATCTTTAGAAACACATGAATCTTATAAATTAATAGCATCAATTATGTCTAAAAATGATTCTCTTCTATAATCCATGTGCTTTTCCCTTACTCTTTTTTTAAGCTGTTGGGAAGTGTTATGATTATGTAGAAGAAATTCATTAAACTTTCTAAAATGAGTTTTCAAACAATCTTTTGTAGTTTCAATTGCATCATTTGGTACCTATTATACTGAGGCTGCTATTAAAATTTCTGAAATATTATAAAATAAGCATTAAAAATTTAAAATTTTTGAAATATTATAAGCTATAAAGATTTCCCATATCATGTTTATACTTTTCAGGTTTATTTATAATACCCAAGAAGTTCTGGTTTTACATTGTTCAGTTTTGGGGTGCCTAGTTGGCTCAGTTGGTTGAGCGTCCAACTCTTGGTTTTCGCTCAGGTCAGGCTCAGGTGATGATCTCACAGTTCATGAGTTCGAGCCCCATATCGAGATCCGTGCTGACAGTGTGGAGCCTGCTTGGGATTCTCTCTCTCTCTCTCTCCCTTTCTCTCTGCCCCTCCCCTACTCATACTCTCTCTCTCAAAATAAATAAAAATAAACTGAAAAAAATAAATTGTTCAGTTTTGTTTCTGAATCTTAAGTCTTTGAAAATTTTTTTAAAAGTTATACTATACTATACTATACTATACTATACTATACTATACTATACTAT
>NW_024412388.1:79603031-79606313 GCF_014898765.1 Herpailurus yagouaroundi | reverse complement strand
ATACTATACTATACTATACTATACTATACTATACTATACTATACTATGATTTAAAAGAAACAGAATATGAATGGAAAGGGAGACCATGGATATCAGTCAATAGTCATAGTTGATAAATTTGGGGAAGTCTAAGTATGTAACTTTTTAAAATTGAACTTAGTAGTCTCAATTGATTTTACTGAAATTTTTTGTTATGTAAATGATGATAATTTCTACCTATATCTCATTCTTACTTCTCAAGCTTTTACTTTGACTATGTAGTGAAATCAGTATAGTGAACTCAGTTGATGAGTATATTAAATTTCACAATAATGTGAAAATTACTGGGCTGAATTTTGTTTTAGAGCACCAATTGTTGTGGTATTTACTTCTGTTTGAATTAACTGTAGTGTCTAATGTCAAAACAATACATTGGAACCAGTAGTTAGGGTAAAAATTATCCATGTACAGATGGTGGCAAAAGAGTTATCAGTTAAACTCCAGATGTAGAAATACCTTAAGTATGTATTCAGAGTTGTGAATGGAATAAGGATTCTCACAGTATTAATGTACCTTCAATAAGCTGTGCAAATAAAGAGAGTGAAACACAATCTGTTCTATACATTTTCACAATCTTAACTGCTGTAACACGAGAAATGGTTTCTTAAGGGTAGAAACCCTCAACTGCTTTTTGGACCACAAAAGTCCATCAAGTTTACAGCTAGAGACTTCTATCCATCAGAATATTTGGTACTCTTATGGACAATAGTCTCACTGTTTAAGTTAATAGATTTTGTATACTTAGAAGTAAAGTGCTTTTAAGTCATGACATGGCTTTAAATTTGGCTTTAAAATTAAGCCTTTTATTAAAAAGAACTTTTGGCCTTTTATTTCTAAGGACTTCTACAAAAGGGTTCTTTTGTTAACGTATAACACATTACCATTGTAATATAATGTTGATGTTTCCTCTATATCTTCATGAAAGCAAAAAAAAAAAAGTTTTTGTACAAGTCAATAGTTGTCTCTAACACATATTTTTTCCAATTACAAAGTATTAGTATTATTTCTGGAAAAATATAAGAAAGTACAAAGCACAAAATAAAAAGTATTCATAATCCACATAGATAAAAACACCATTAGTACTTCGGTATTCACAGTCCCATATAAAATATTTCCTTTTAAAAGGAAGAAAGAAATATGACATCCATGGTTCATTTAAATTTTTTTTCTTTACATCTATTTATTTTTGAGAGAGAGACAGAGCACAAGTTAGGGAGGGGCAGAGAGAGGAGACACAGAATCCGAAGCAGGCTCCAGGCTCTAAGCTCTCAGCACAGAGCCCAATGCAGGGCTCGAACTCACAAACCATGAGATCACGACCTGAGCTGAAGTCGGACGCTTAACCCACTGAGCCACCCAGGCACCCCCATCAATGGTTCATTTAAATTGGAAGTGGGAAATGCGAGAAATGTGGTTAGATATATTTGTGAATATTTTCTTTTCTAATACCTATTATGGAGATACTGATAAATAGCTCCATGAAATCAGAAGTGAAGACAGGGTGGGATATATCTGTAATTTCATTCTCAAGAAAACTTCAAAAAATATTTACATATGACTAATTATAAAATATCACCATAAAGAATAAGAGATGAATAAACTCATTGTTGAGATATATCTCTAATGTGAGGAAGAACATCAGGAAGTACAACAAAACCCATAGAATTGTACAACACAAAGAGACCTCTAATGCAAACTATGGACTTTAGTAAATAATAATGTATCAATGTTGGTTCATCAATTTTAACAAATGTACAACACCAATGCAAGATGCTAATAATAGGAGAATCTAAGGGGTGGGGGAAAGGGGTATATGGAAACTCTCTGTACTTTCCACTCCATTTTTCTGTAAACCAAAAACTGCTCTAAAAAATAAAGTCCATTGATTTTTTAATGAAAAAAGAAGTAAAATAAAATAATACAAATCTTCAAACCTCAATACTTTTCTGATGGATTTTCCACCTGTATGTTTGCTGATTCTTCTTCCTCTGCTGAGTCCTTAACTAGTAACCATGACACGCCTTCCTCAGTCCTCTTTTTCTTCTCTCGTCTACTCTTCCTAAGTTAGTTCATCCACTTCCATGCCTTCAACTGTTACTTATCATCTATCACTTATCACTTAGTTCCTTCCTTTCTTCCACTGAAGATGCCTACTCTCCATGTTCCCATCTTGGCTATACCTCTACCATTTTCTACCTTACTTCCATTTTCCATTTCAAGAACATCAGATAAATATGCTGTATTTTTAGTTCCCAATCTGTCTGAATGCCCTTGCCCTTCATTTCATCTTTCCATATCTTACTCATTCTTTTTTTTTGTTTATTTTTGAAAGACAGTATGCACGTATGAGCACGGGTGAGGGGCAGAGAGAGAGGAGGACTGAGGATCCCAGCAGGCTCTGTGCTGACAGCATAGAGCCTGATGAGGGGCTCAAACCCACAAACTGTGAGATCATGACCTGAGCCAAAGTCGTAAGTTCAATTGACTGGGCCACCCACGTGCCCCTCCATATCTTATTCAATCTTTAAGCAAATGTCCCAGAGCAAATGTCATTAGTTATGTGAAGCTACTCCTGACTCAACAGTTGCATTAATTCACCATTTGCTTATAATCACAATCGGGGCTTTAAAAAAGGAAAAAAACACCACACAGTCTGGCTTATATTGTCATTAGTTGCATGTTTTGCTTACTTCCCTCACTAATCTGTGACTTACGGGGGGGGGGGGGGTAGAAAATATGTACTACTCAATTTTGCATTGTCCTGTTAACAAGTATGGTACTAGGAGCATAGACAGTAATAAACACTTCAGTTCATGATAATCAGGCTCTGAACTAGACCCTAACTTACTCTTCTGCTTTCACAAAATACCTGTTAAACTGAGTGGAAACATTTATGGGGTTTGTTGTCTACAAGAAACAAAATTTCAGTCCTGAAATCTTAAAATTTACATTTTCAGGGCGCCTGGGTGGCTCAGTTGGTTGAGCATCCGACTTTGGCTCAGGTCATGATCTCGCAGTTGGTGAGTTCAGGCCCGGTGTTGCGCTCTGTGCTGACAGCTTGGAGCCTGGAGCCTGCTTTGGATTCTGTGTCTCCCTCTCTCTGCCCCTTCCCTGCTCATGCTCTGTTTATTCAAAGATGAATAAACGTTAACAAAAATTTTTTTTATTAAATAAATAAAATTTACATTTTCATGTTAATAGGCTTTTTCCTTCTTTTTTTTTTTTTTTTTTTTTTTTTTTTTT
>NW_024412388.1:79585947-79602931 GCF_014898765.1 Herpailurus yagouaroundi | reverse complement strand
TTTTTTTTTTTTTTTTTTTTTTTTTTTTTTGAGAGAGAGAGAGAGAGAGAGAGAGAGAGAGAGAGAGAGTCAGGGGTTGGGGTAGGCAGAGAGAGAATCCCAAGCAGGCTGTCAGTACAGAACCTGACGCTGGGCTCAATCCCACAAACCATTAGATCACGACCTGAGCCAAAATCAAGAGTCCAACACTTAACTGACTGAGCCACCCAGGCACCCCATGAAATAGGCTTTTAGTGTTGATAGTAATGTATCTCTTGCTAGGTCATTAAGAAGCATCCACTTAAAGGGGCGCCTGGGTGGCTCCGTCGGTTAGGCGACCGATGTCGGCTCAGGTCATGATCTCACGGTCTGTGAGTTCGAGCCCTGCATCGGGCTCTGTGCTGACGGCTCAGAGCCTGGAGCCTGCTTCAGATTCTGTGTCTCCCTCTCTCTCTGCCCCTACCCTGTTCATGCTCTGTCTCGCTCTGTCTCGCTCTGTCTCAAAAATAAACATTAAAAAAAAAAGGCATCCACTTAAAAAAAATATGTATATGTAATATATATACATATATATTTATTTATATATAACATATAATATGAACATAAATATAATAATAATATAATATAATAATATATGCTAGGTCATTAAGAAGCATCCACTTAAAATAGATATATAAATATATATAATATATAATCAATAATATAATCAATAATAATATAAATAATATAATATAATAATAAAATAATAAAGACAAATATAAATGTATATTATATAATATATAAATATAAAATATAAATATTATATTTATGAAATAATTTATAAAATAGAGAATTATACTTTCAAAAGTCTGTTCAAATGGGAGTGTGTAGGTGGCTCAGTTGGTTAAGCATCCAACTTTTAATCTCAGCTCAGGTCTTGATCTGGGCTCTGCATTGGCCTGTGCACTGGGCATGAAACCTACTTAAACAAAACAAAACAAAACAAAACAAAACAAAACAAAACAAAACAAAAACCTGTTGAAATGGACAAAGACTGATCATATAGTTTTAAAATATCATCAAAAGAAACTGAGTCTCAAACGATCTAGAAAAAGTGAAGTTGGTGGTTTCGTTGGTGTTTTTCTAGAGCTTTTCAAGGGAAGGGTATCTGGATAACACAATATGAGTGTTTCACTTGGCATGAAAGTTACAGTCTTATATGAAACATCAAATATTCACAAGATCATGAAAGAAGTATATGATGACATGGGTATGTTTTTGGTTCTGTTTTTTCTGTTTTTGTTTTTTTGTTTTGTTTTGTTTTTTGTTTTTTGCAAGAGTAGGACTTTCATCATACCTTGAGTTTCTGGTCACTAACACACACAGAGATAAAACTGAATATGCTATACTGATAATCAGCCAAATATATTTATTAATTTAGACTAGAAGAATAACACTTTACCATAGTTAATTAGCATATTTGGAGGTAGACACGGAAACTGTTAGAACAAACATAGAGTACAAAACCAATTGCTTAAAATGCAAATAGATGTTAATCGAGGAGGACTGAAGTATAACTTGAAGATCAGTGCCTGATAGAGATATGAAAATACAGAATATGGTCAGGAGCAAATACAAATCCCTGTCTCCCTGTCTTCTTCTTTCTTCCAACGAAGGTTAACTTAGTGCTTTTTCTGTGCCAGGAATAGTGCTAAAAGCTGGAGATACAGAAATCAAAATGTCTTTATGAATCCCACCCTCAGAGTTAAGTGAAGCAAAAAAATAAGTAAACAATTGCAATAGAAATTAAATACTATAATAGAAATAGGAACAGGATTATGTGAGGAGGAAGAGCCTTTAAGTTTGTGCAAGAAGAGAGTAAGAGCAAAGTGAAATTAGTGTATGGGGGAGGAGGTTCTACCTCCAACGAGATAAAATAGTGAGGGTGACGGACGGCAACCATACAATACCCCTCTAATAAAGTGTTGTGCAGTGAATAGTGAGTGGGTTTGTCTAACTGAAACAAGGAGTTTGTGTTGGGAATAGGAGAATATAAATTTAGAGATAGAGGCAAGCAAAGGAAAGTTCGTGACTTGGGAGCAAGGGCCTGGGAGACTTGAACTTTTCATTCATCTGTTACTACTGTAAAAATGGGCATTTCCTTGTTTACACGGTGAGCGCCTTCTCATCCTTAAAAGATCAGTTCAGATGTTCTAGATATTCTTCCCGTTAGTGCTGACATCGAAAGCTCCTTCTATGCTTTACTTTACTCCTATTTCCATATTTCACTTGCTAGCGTTGTGATTTATTTAACTATTGATTTATCTGTTTCTTCCTTTTAGTCTGGGGTCTTTGAAAAGAAAGGACTATGTCTTTTCCCTCTGTGTCTTATTATGGAGCAGGCTCGCATTATAAATAGGTGATGAATCAACAATTAGAAGAACAGCATTAGCTTTCTTCTTTTTTTTTTTTAAACAGAATTTCTTTTTTGCCTTTTCAGTGAAATGCTTTTTCATTAGAGTTAGTCTACATAGACTCACAGAGAAGCAGGAAAACATAATGTGGATTGTTACATGTTTCTTTCTTAGAATATTGTTTTTCCTTCCCTGCTCCTATAACTACAGAAAACCCAGGACTTGTATTCTAGAGTGTCCTGAAGATCATCCTTCCTTAGTCCCCACCCACTTTATTTAATTCTGAAGTATGAAGGCATCTTCAGACTTATCCTTAATATTAAGGCACAGAGGTACTTTGTGATTCAGACTGATGTCCTAGTCTTCTTTTCATTTGGACTATTCACAAGTCAACTGTGATTTATTTTAATGGTAAATATTAGTTGCAACAGAAAGACACAATTGAATAAAGTTACTATAATGGTTTTTGCCAAAGATTAAATCCTTTCTCCCCTGTCTACTATAGACAGATACACCTGGCAGCTTCAGAAGCTGGATTTCCCCAGTCTTTATCAGCATGTCTGTTATTTCCTGCTTATTTTGGAGAAAAGGTCCTCTGCTCAATAGCCCTCAGGAAGACAACATTTTCATGAAATTGACCAATGCTGATTCCAGAAGTTGGAGTCACGTTCTTCCATGGAGAACACTCTGTCCAGGTCTAACTGTCCTCTATGTATTAAAGTGTTTTAGTGCTAAGAACTTTTTAAAAATTTTTAATTCCCAGGGCGCCTGGCTAGCTCCATCAGTGAAGCGTGTGACTCTTGATCTCAGCGTTGTGAGTTCGAGCCCCACACTGGATGTACAGATTACCTAAAAATAAAATCTTAAATAACAATAATAATGATACTATAATTCCTTTGAAATTAATGATTCAAGTATGACATGTATTGGATTTATACTTGCTTACCACACTATAGACCACTTAACGGCAAGCACTGTCAACTAAAATACCTTGGGCAGGGTAAGACCTAACAAATACTTCTTCAATTACGTTCATTGAAACCAGGGTTGGCTACATAATTTGCAAAGCCCAGTGAAGAAAAAATGAAAACACCAGGTTCCCTTAAAAGTATTAAAATGTGATGTTTATGGCAATATTATTCATAATAGCCAAAAAATGGAAACAAGCATGTCCATCAACTGATAAATGAATGAACAAAGGTGGTATATTCATACATGGTATATTATTTGGCCATAAAAAGGAATGCTACAATGTGAATGAAACTTGAAAGAAATATGCTAAGTAAAAGAAGCAGCCAATAACAAAAAGATCATATATTATATGATTCCATTCATTTGACATATCCAGAACAGGGAAATCTATGGAGATGGAAAATAGATTAGTAATTGCCTAGGGCTGAATAAGGGAGAGGGAGTTGCAGGGGAAAAGGGATGGGTTTTCTTTTTGCAGAGATGATGATGTCCTAAAATTGACTATGGTAATGACTATACTCAACTGTGAATATATAAAAAACCATTGAATTGGACATTTCAAACAGGCGAATTATATGGCACATGAACTATATCTTAATAAAACTGTTTAAAAAAGGTACTAAAATATAAAGTTTTTTCCTTTCTTCTGAAATCTCTTTCTGGACTTGCACTGATGCTGTTTATTTGATATTTAATGTTATTCTAAATTTTTAAAATATAAAATTTAAAATTATTAGCATGAATTTTAACGCTCACTTTTGTATTATGCAATACCAGTTTCAGATGTAAATATAAGAGCATTTAACTCATGCAGAGTTACCAAAATTACATGATTTATATATCATAGTTCATAGATGTGCATGTATTCTGTTCTTACCAGAACAATGAAAACACTGTACAAAACAAACTCAATTGCTTTTATTTCCCTTCTTGTTATGCACATTATTATGTTAGCACTGTCTTCAGCTTACTGATGAGTGAGGAAGAACTGAAAGGAAAAGAACCATAGGTTGTTCTCTTTCTCTTTCCTTCTATGTCATCACTTTCAGCATAAGTAGTTGGCTAACACATGGAAGTAGCATGAGTAAGAAAGGATACGATGGAGTTCCTAAGTCATTTTTGTTTCTAAGGATGCCATTGCTTGCTTTCTGCCTTCAGAGCAAGTTCTGGTTTGAATGGAATAGATGGCTGCTCAGGCTCCAGTTTGTGTTGGATGTAACATGCTTACCTTGTACTTGCTTTGCATCTTACTGCACTCCCAGGCTTTGTGGATCTCCACTGGAATTCTGTGTTTATAGAGTCCAATATAGAAAGTTATATGCAAACTCAGCAGCAAAGAATGGAGGACATTCTTATCTCTGTCCATGCCACATTATGCCACCAGACTTTACTTACAAAATACAAGTTCAAAGATAAAATAATTAGAAATTTCCAGATGGAGACAGCAGAGCATTAAACCAAATTGGGGGCACTTCTGAGCATGAGCCCTGAGTGACTGCACAGGTTGTACGCCCATGAAGCTGACTCTGATTGAAATAGTCTACTTCTAAATGATTTTAGATACATATTTGGATAAGCGATGCATCTGAGAACATAAAATCTCCTGAGTTTTAGTGTTGTTGTTGTTTTTTTTTTCCTCAACTGAGTGACTTTGAGCAAATGATATTTTAATCTGCAGGCTCTCAGAATTTAATTGGATGGTTTCATCTTTCCTTTATTCTGTCTTGACCTAAAAAAGCTAGAAGAGTGAATTAACTACATCCTTTTGCTCAGTTTTTCCAGATTCAGTTTAAAGAAAAGTTTGGTAAAAATGTATGCCATGCTTACTTGGATATTTAAGCATGAGTCTGAGTGGGGAACAGATTGCCCTGTACAAAAGGTTTTAACTCCCAAGAGAGGGCTGTGGTTGATTGAAGGAACAAGGGTAGAGGTGAGAAGTTGGACATTGTGGGGAACATGGTTATGGTTTGTCGGGGCATATATCATGGTTCATTGGGGCATGTATCTAGTCTGGATGTGCATCAGATAAACCAGGAGAGATCTAAGAAAGATCTCATCAACCCTCAACCCTCTCCAGAATAAATACATAAAAAGGTAGTTTGTAGATTAAAATTGCAGATGTTCAATGATAAATTTTAAATAGCTTTTTATGCATAGATAATTTAATGGCTTCAATAAGGCCATTAATAAATAAATGTCATCTATACAAATTGTCTAATAGAAATATCCAAGTAAGGTATTTATAATGCCATTTAACCAGAAAAATACTTTCATCAGCGTTCATGTAACTAAAGCACAGAACACTTTCAGGTTATTTTATAACTATTACAATAATAGGAATTCAAAATGTTTACTGAATGTAAAATTAAATGAAAAATAATCCTGTTTTGAAAAAAAATTGTTTAAGCCTACGTGATGGGCCCCTAAGGTGTCATTGAATGCAGTAAATTCCACTAGCCATGATTTTATTAGTAAGAAATACCTATTAATCGAAACTTCCCTTTTTAAAAAAAATTTTTAATGTTTATTTACTTTTGAAGGAGAGAGAAACAGAGTATGAGTGGGGAGGGGCAGAGAGAGAAGGAGACACAGAATACAAAGCAGGCTCCAGGCTCTAAACTGTCAGCACAGAGCTCAACACAGGGCTCAAACCCACGGACCACAAGATCATGACCTGAGCCGAAGTCAGACACTTAACGGACTGAGCCACCCAGGCACCCCTGACACTTCCCTTTTTAACCTACTATGTAATGATTATGGAGTTTCATATATAGCCCTGGGACTGAAGCAGTAATTCAAAATCTTTAAATGGTGACATTACATTCAATTTTATTTTAATAACATTACATTTCAGTGCTTTGGAGATTTTTAAAAATTTTCTAATAAAACTAAATTTATTCAACACCCTCATGAAAGCCTTGATTATAAGTATCCAACAGTAGAAAAAGTAGAAAACAGATTTGTAGATTTCTAATATATTAATACAAAGTACACGATTACATACGGTACATCCTACAGGCAAAGAGGTAGAAGGGGAAAAAGAAGCCTGTGGTTGAGGTCTAGTAATAAATAAATACAGAAGTAGAGATGATCCATAATATAGTATATTCTACCACCAATACTGCAGCCAAAATGTACAAAAAAATTTTTTTCAAAACAAATCAGGAGAAAGATGATAATGGCTGGGACTCTTGTAATACACCTCAAAGGCTATGGGAGAGCCAACCCAACGCACTGTATCGTCTGTGTATATGGTGGCTTGTGATTTTTGCCATAAGGAAGAAATATAAAAATTTAAGTTTGGATTAAAAACTATAAAGCTACAGGGTGTTCGTAAAAAGTGGTTCACTTCTTATTGTTATTTATACTATGCAATTTTACAAATCCAGTTTTAAACATAAGCACTGTGTCATTTTATTATAAGGTAGGCAAATGATCTCCCTCATTATGAAAAGTCTGAACTGGTGATAAGTTTTATCTGAATATTTAGAAAAAAGGCGATGAGAGTGCTTTGGTCTGGGTTCAAGTAAGAGGCTTTCAAAGGAAGATTTTAGAACTGAAGAGCTCTGAGTGCTTTGAAGATTTAATTCCCAGAACTGGTATTTATAGTGCATGTGGTGTTTGATTATCAATATACACTATTCTCTGACCAAATGTAAGTATTTTATTTACTTAGTTTCTAGAGTAAGATTCCCAGACTCCTCTATATATCATCAAAGACATATTTCTGCTTCTTAAAAAAAACCCTTATTTTCATCTTGTCAAATAAATCTGATGAATTTATTATTTTTCTAGATGCCTGCCCTTTTAAAGTTATACAATTCACTTTTGTGTCACAAGCCCTGCTATCAAAACAACATCCTTTAAAAAAACAAAACAAAACTGCATGATGCAAGTGTAAATTTTATCCCTGTGCAGATGGTTGATATACTACCTTTTGGTAAAAGGAGGTGCAGGTAGGGATAAAACAATCCAGACCACTTTTCATGGCATTGTTCAAGTATAGAACAATCAGAGATCCCACCTGGGATCATCTTCTACATTAAGAATACTCAGTGGGTGAATAGATGCACCAATCCAACCTTTTAAAATAACGATGCAGTCGGTTAAGCATCTGACTCTTGATTTCAGCTCAGGACATGATCTCACAGTTTATGAGATGAAGCCCCACAGGTGCTATCAGAGCAGAGCCTGCTTGGGATTCTCTCCTCTCTCTGCCCTTCCCCTGCTTGTTCTCTCTCAAAATAAATAAGCAAACTTTAAAATAAAATAATGATGCATTTAGCTGTTTTTTTAAGTTAAAACATTTTTTTAATATTCATTTTTGAGAGAGAGAGAGACAGAATAAGCAGAGGAGGGGCAGAAAAAGATGGAGATAGAGAATTCAGAGCTGTCAGCGCAAAGCCCAACTTGTGGCTCAAAGTCACAAACCAGGAGATCATGACCTGAGCTAAAGTCAGACGCCTAACTGACTGAGCTGCCCAGGCACGCCTAGCTTTTTTTTTTTTTTTTTTTTTTTTACTATATAACTAATGCCAGAAAGAAAAAATTTTAAACTTCCCTTTTGATTAAACTTCCTGGGCATAAAACTATGGAGATCAAAGCTTTTCCTATACCCACTTTCCATTTCCTTTATTTGATTTACATAAATTCCCATGGTATTGGAGTCCTTATCCAGGGTACACCTTTATCATGGATGACATTAATCCAAGCTATATCTAAAAGATTCTTTATTGAAAGAAAATAAGTCTGTGTTAGTAATCTAAGAATCTGTAAATGATCATTGCCAGCATTGACCACCTGTGAACTGGGAAGCTGCCTTGGGGAAAATGTTGCTTCTTTTTATATCAAGCAGGCTGATAGATCAAGGAAATGCTCTTGCTGCAATGTTTCTTGACTAAAGCAGGGCAGTTGACAGAAATTTCCCTTGGTCCCCTTTGAGATGTTAAAGTGTAGGCAGCATGATGGTATTACAAGTGTCTTCACAGTTGACAGGACATTGTACCCAAAGGGTATTCTCTACCAGTCTGGAGGGAATTTTCTAGTAGAGTATCGTGGGTCAGTTCTTTGAGTTGCCTAACTCAAGATTTATAGCAATGATTTAGATCATGATTTTATTTTATTTTAAAGTTTATTTTTAATGTTTAACGTTTATTTATTTTTGAGAGAGAGAGAGAGAAACAGAGTATGAGTGGGGGAGGGTCAGAGAGAGAGGGAGACACAGAATCCGAAGCAGGCTCCAGGCTCTCATCTGTCAGCACAGAGCCTGATGCGGGGCTAGAACTCACGAATTGTGAGATCATGACCTGAGCGAAGTCGGACGCTTAACCAACTGAGCCACCCAGGCGCCCCTTAAAGGGATTTTTTAAAGCGTAGCTCCACTCCAAATATTTACAGAAGACAAATATATAAAATAGATGGAAATAGAATGGCTTTGGTGAAGGCGAGAAGTAAACAAAGACACTTCCACACCCATATAGGTCTTTCCAGAGCTCAGTTAATTAACCTAGGTTAATAATGAGTTTTTTGGAACTCATTCTGTGCCAGTCATTGTGCTAAGAACTCTGTAATATATTATCTCATATAATCATCACCCCACCTTTCTATGTGAAAGAATCTCTTATTAGCTCCATTTTACAGACAAAGAAACTAAGAGTCAGAGCTGCTATTAATTGTTAATTAATGGTCACACAGTGCTAAATAATGGAGCTGAGTCTTGACACCAGGTTTCCTGACTCCAAAACTCAGACTTTAACTGCCATAGTATTTGGCCTATGAATGCATGCATGTTACAGGTGTCAAACACTGGGCAAGTAGAGGGAGGTGAGAGAAACAATACTGGCAAAGGGCTCACTCAAAACAACCCAAATCCCAAAGCACCCCATCCAGCCAAAGTACACTGGATTGATCTAGATCTGCTTTCCTATCTCTTACCTCCATCTTCATTCTCCTCTGCCTGTCTTCCTTTCCCAACTATTCATCTGTGGCTTCTCTTACTTAGTCTGCAGCATCCCTTGATCAAATTTGGCACCTTGTGGTTAAACACAGGCTTTGCCCTACGATTTTCCCATTGCTTCTCTGATTGAATCTGACACTTACTTCTGCTTTTTAGGAGCCCAGACATCTGTTTTCAGTTTTATGATGCCCCAGGTGTAGCCACCAAAACGCCAGATGTGGGGAAACTGTTGGTACTGGGAAAATTAAGAGAGTGAACATCAAATGCATTCTGTTTCTTTTATTTAGAACAAAAACACAAGTCACTTGCATTTTGTGGTGAAAACAAGTGTTCAGGTTCCCACACTTACATGTGAACTTCTTCTTTCCTAAAAATTATTGCCTTGAGCAAAAGTGTTTCAACAATGGTTTGAAAAGAAAAAAGTTATTTGTTCCATACTAGTCATTAAAGAAATACTTGTAAAAAATGTGACAGGCTTAACTGCATCTCTCTCTCTCTTTCTCTCTCTCTCTATTGCCTAGTAAACACCTCAAATGCAATAGGCAATTAATATTTGTGTAGCACTGAATGTATAGAAAGACTCTTTCTATAACCATCAACAAAAACGCATGTAAAGAAAAATATTTGGTCTTTCAAAGAGAATTAGGAAAAATATTTTCATTCTGATTCTTGCAAAGTTCTCTCCATGATGTGATCCAAATGAACTATGGGTATGAGTTCAAAGAATCTGGGTTGCTGCAGGAGACTGGCCTTAGCTCTTTTCGTTTCAGCCTCCTAGAAAGGAGGCCTGCAGGGGGCTGAGAAGATGAGGTGCCCACACTGCACCTGCCTGCATCTTACCCAGACCTCACTGTCACTCAAAACTTTCTGTCAAGGGATAGTGTTCTTCTGAGCTTCTTTGGCCCTTGTGTCCACCATGACATCAAATATTCCTATAATTCCCTAGGCCCAGGGACGTGCCTGCCTCTCTGGACAGATGTTAGAGTAAAGAAACAATGCCCATTTGCTTGCCAAAACCCCAGCTTTGATACTTTCTGTTGGGGTTTCAGTTGCATAATCAGTAACATTTTCTAGGGCCTGGAGCTAAGTAAGAGGAGGATGCAAGAAGTGGGCAGTTGGAGATCAAAACATCACCTCAATTACTGACAAAGGCTGATTGGAGGATGTAGTTTAGCAGCAGAACTGGACAAACTGCCTTACCCACTCACAGGCAGTACCAGCTGACCCTATGCTACCCCTGTAAAATTCACAGCATAGAGGAACAGCCCAGAAGGTATGTTCTCAGCAGAAAGGTAGATTTCAAAGAGAATCAAGGAAGGAGCATGCTCATCTTCTTCAAATTTACCAATCAGTAATTCACTCCACACTCTATGGGGTGGTGTGGAAGGAAATATGATCTGAGGTAAGAATATATACGGACCCTTGGCAGTGGCCCATGGTCTGATCATCTAGTCAGGAATATAGAAAGAAAGGGACTAGACGATTGGAGGCAAAGAACAGAGGCATGTGGCAAGTCATAGGGAATAGGCACTGAGTGTGAGGATTTTTGATTCATTTGTTAATGCCTGCTGCAAGCATCCAACACAAGTGCTGAACAAAGTAAACAAAATTTCTCAGCTACTAGTTGATATTAGCCAGCATTGCCATTGTCAACCCTGGAACAGACATGATGGAAACATGAAACAGACTGTTGATGGTGACAGAGATAGAGGCTATGAATTGGCCCAAAAGCATGGACTTCCACTTCCTAGGACCAGTCTAACTATTGCTACCTCTGAATGCCAGCAGCATAGGCCAACACTGGGGTCTGCATATGGAACTATTCTTCAGAGACCAGCTTAAGTGTCTTTTCTATCCTGGAAAAGCCAGTAATTCGTCATCACAGGTAACAATATTTATTCCAAGTATGAGTTTGCCTTTCCTGTTCACAGATCCACAACCAACACCATTTTCTGAAAGCTTATGGGAGGCTTGATCCACAGACAGGAAATCCCACTCAACATGGCCTCTGACCAGGGGATCCATTTCATGGGGAAGAAGATGTGAGAATGAGTCCATGACTCCATTTTCTGTTTGAATACTATAGTCAGAAAATAACTTGGGTTTTCCATTTGGCCTTTGGCATTACCTGAGTAGACATTATGGAGTTGTTAACATTTTTTTTCTTATATACTGTTACTTATAGGCTGAATTGTGTCACCTGCAAAATTCATGCATTGAAATCCTAAGCTCCAATAAGAAACCTTTAAAGAGGTAATTAAAGTAAAATGAGGTCATTAGGATGGCCCTAATCCATTATGACTGATGTTCTTATAAAAAGAGATTAGGACACAGACATGCACAGACAGAAAGCCACGTTAAGACACAGTGAGAAGACAGCCATCTACAAACCAAAGAGAGAGGTCCCAGAATGAAATCAACTCTGCTAACGTCTTAATCTGGGACTTGTAGCCCCTAGAACTGTGAGAAAATAAATTTCTGTTGTTTAAGCCACCCAGTCTGTGGTATTTGTTATGGCAGCTCTAGCGAGCTATACTAAGTTAATAATAACTAACATTTATAGTAGTTACCTTTATGGTTTATAAAGCACTTTCAGTTACATATCTTATTTGAATCTCATAACAACTCTGAGGTGGCTATAAATTTCAGTTGGGAAATTGAGGACATGGGAGTCCCTAAGATCACATAGTAAATGACAAAACTAGGTCTTGAAGCTAAGTTTTGTTTTGTTTTTAAATAGGCTCATGACCAGCATAGAACCCAAAGTGGGGTTTAAACTCATAACCATGAGATCAATACCTGAACTGAGATCAAGAGTCACATGCTTAACCAATTGAGCCATCCAGGTGCCACTTGAACCTAAGCAATCCGACTCCATCTCCTCTCCATCCAGTGGGACCTTCTCTTTTTAAAAATCATCAGTGGCCACATTCCTTACTTAGAATGGCATACCATGCCCTTCACATTCCAGTGTGCCCGAGCTTTCCCGTTCCACCTACTGTCATTCACCTCCTCCAGCCTCATGCTTTATCAATACGGAATTACCCCCCTCATTAAACACACCTTGCTCTCTCATTGCCATTGTGTGAACTGTTTCTCCAGCTGTGACACCTTTGATGCTTCCCCAACTTGACAAATAACAACACATAATTCAAAACCCAGCCTAATATCACCTTCTCTGTGACCGCCTCCCTCCCCCCACTCTTGGCTATCTCTCTTTTGTGCTCCCATATTTTGCATACTTATCTACAATTGCATTTATCTCATGAGACTGGGAAGCAAATTAGAGTGAAAAGGGCCAGTGTTTTGGAGCCAGGCAGACATAGGGTCAACTTCTGACACTGCCATGTTTCATTCAGTCAAATAGCTTTTATTGAATATAAATTACATGAAAGGCATTGAGCCACGTTCTAGGAGTACAAAGAGGACAAAGCTTGCTCACCCTGGAAGAAATTCAATCCCAATATAATCTAGTTGAGGATTCAAACAGTAAATTACAATTTAGAGAGACAAATGCATGGCTAGAGATATGTCCAGGGAGCACTGGACAAAGCATTGGCCCTTCTTTAGGTCAAGGAAAGGTTTTTGAAGGACAAACGAATTCGATGATGGCAGGTAGAAAATTTCAGGCAGAGGAATTAAATATACCAATGAGTGAGAAACCAGCAAGGTAACTCTCCAAAGCCTTGGTCTCTTCATCTCTCACTGGGGAGATGTACACTGACCTCTTATGGCTGGTGATAGGATTAAATGACACATCATATATAAATCATCCAGTAAAGTGCCTGACATTGAGTAAGTGCTCAAATATTAAGACTATTATTTTGTTCCAGTTATTTCTGCTTCTGTCTCTCCTGCTTGGCCATGGAAACTTTTTGGGGGTCAGAAACAGTCTTGTTCATCCTTGTATCATTAACTTCTGACACTGTGTCTGGCGTATAGTGAGTGCTAAATATATACTAGTTGAATAAGCTTATGAATGCATGAAGGACTGAGTATGTGTTTCAGGATCTCATCTATTCTAAGACAAAGGTAAGCAGTTTAAGAAAAAAAAACCAACTATAGCTGCCATTTTAAAATCTTCAGACTTTTCAGGACACCTGGATGGCTCAGTCGGTTAAGTGTCTAACTTAGGCTCAGGTCATGATCTCGCGGTTCGTGGGTTTGAGCCCTGTGTCAGGCTCTGTGCTGCCAGCTCAGAGCCTAGAGCCTGTTTCAGACTCTGTGTCTTCTCCCTCTGTCTCTGCTTCTCCCTTGTGCATGTGTGCTTGCTCTCTCTCTTAAAAATAAATAAACATTTAAAAAAACCTTCAGACTTCAAAATTTCTCCTTTTTCAATTAACAGAATAATTTTTTATGTCTCCTGATTTATCAGAAATTACCAAAAACTGTTTTAAAAAAATTCAAAGAGCAGCAGATCTAGGATAAGTTGATTTTGATATGAAAAAAGAGGAGTAATAAATACTAGTATAAATCCATGAGGTTCCTGGCTGGCTCAGTTAATAGAGCATGCGACTCTTGATCTCGAGGTTGTAAGTTTGAGCCCTACTTTAGGTGTAGAGATTACTTAAAATAAAATCTTAAAAAAAAAAATCCAAATCCCCTGATCTTATTTCCTTCAACAGTTATTAATACTTATGGATTAAGACATCTATTTCACTGAGAAGTTGGTTGGTGATAGAAGGCTGGGAGACCAATGTCTCAGGAACTCTTTCTTTCCCCTTGGCAAGTCCTAAGAGAGGATCTTGGGAACGTGGTGAAAACATTGCTTTAATACATTTTGTAAATACCATGTGTGTAACTAGAAGCTTCTAGGTCTTTGTTACAATCATTCTTTTTAGCATCAGAAAATGATAAGATAAATAGACATCAGTCTCCAAGGTCAGATTCTCTTGAAACAATCCCAAGCTATTAACTGAAAGAGTAATTAAATTGTAACTGAAGCACACTTTAAATAGCCTAACAAATCTTTGTCCAGTCAAGCATCCCTAGAGGAGATGCTGTACTTCTGCATTAATCTTAAAGGTACTCCAGCTGTATGTGTAATCTGAATTTATGCTCCAAATTATCAAGCCCAGATTCTACTTTCCGCTGTTCAATCTATTTTCTTCAGTTTGTATGCAGAGTCTGCCAAGCAGGTGGTCTGTAGCTTGCAACTGACAACACTTACCAGCTGTTAAATTTACACATTGCTCTAATTTAAATGCTTAATTGCTCTCAGTGCACTCAACTTACAGCTCATAAACCCCTCCCAAATGCCCCTCAAACCTCTCTGCCTATGATGGGTTCAAAGTTAAATGAACCACAGTGTTCCTTGGTGGAAACATGAAATATCTGATTAATCTTATACTGTTTAAATGTTTATAATTATTTGTCAGAAAGAAATTTCTGAGTGTTTTCTGTAAGTTAGTTTTGGAGAGAAGTAGAAGGTTGGGTTCAGCAACTGCCAGTTTACCTACTAGTCCCTTAACATCCTTGCTCTTTGAAACCGGAACATAGGATGGTACCTGCCCTTATCTTTATATAGTGTCTAGGATGACCAGGGAGGATCATGGAAATATTAAACACTTTGTAGACAGTGACTACATCATTGAAAACTATTCCAATGTCAATGGCATCTAACAAAGGTAAAGAAAACAGGTGCTGTGTCTGGTGGGAGCATCTGTGAAGGCTTATCTACGATCTACCTGCTCCCTTTCCTGGGAAACTGAATGCTGAACTTCAGAGTTATTTCATCCTAAGATTTTATGAATGAGGATACAGAGCGCAGAAAGTTCAAATGGTTTGCCCAGCTAGTGAGTGATGAAGAGCAGGACTGGAATCTCAGGTCTTTGCTGCTTCAGGCAGTATCTTGGCCCCTTGACCACCCAGCCTCTTTGTCCCCCAATTTTTTACCATCAACTGCAGCAAGGAGAGAGGACAGAATGGAAAGTAAGCCTTTTGAAAACCTTGCATAAGATACAGAAATGGATTTTTGTCTGTTTTTAAATGTTTTTATTATTTAGTTTTGAGAGAGAGAGACACAGAGCATGAACGGGGGAGGGGCAAAGAGACACAGAATACGAAGCGGGCTTCAGGCTCCCAAGCTGTCAGCACAGAGACCGATGCGGAGCTCGAACTCAAAAACCTTGAGATCATGACGTGAGCTGAAGTCAGTCGCTTAAACGACTGAAACACTCAGGTGCCCCTGCAAATGGATTTTTTTCAACCAACAATACCCAGGTACTATCTGCTTTAAGCCAAACCACATTTGAAAATAGAGATTTATACTAGGCTAAATTATGGAGTGCTTATCGACTTAATTTAAAAGGATTCACGGGGTGCCTGAGTGGCTCAGTTAGTTAAGCCTCCAACTTCAACCCAGGTCATGATATTTAGGTTCATGGGTTCGAGCCCTGCGTCAGGCTCTGTGCTGACAGCTCAGAGCCTGAAGTCTGCTTCAAATTCTGTGTCTTCCTCTTTCTTTATCCCTCCCCTGCTTGCACTCTGTCTCTCTCTCTCAAAAATAAACGTTAAAAAAGGATTCACTATTGGACTGCCTTAAAATCTGGGTTTCATACTGGATTTTAAAGTGGCTTATGCTAGCCCCAAGAACACATCTATGATGTAAAATAATATGTAAAAATAATATGTAAAATTTATGCATTCAACCAATTAGCAAGTGGTGTTTATAAAGTACCTAACTGTTCCAGGTGCTATATGATTTTTTTAAATAATAAGTACAATATAAGCAGTCTTCCCTACTGAGAAGGAGCTTGTATCTTAGTTGTGGGCACAAGACAAGCAAATGAAACAACCTGAAAATTTAAAAGTCTATAATGAAGCTAAAATGTACAGTACGGAAAATTTGCAGGATATGGATAATTAAAAAGGCAAGTGAAAAAATTTATGACACGCGCACATCTTTGTACTAATTTTATTTGTATACTTTTGTATATTCATGGTCCATCAACGCAAATGAGAAACGATGACCAGTCATTTGGCAAGTTTGTAAGAGTTTTGACGCCCCCTAGTGGCCATTAATAATAGTAGGGAAAGTCTGAATTTACTGTTCGCAACAACTTTTGATGCTGTAAACAATGGGGAAATTTTTAATTTAAAACTACTTTTCAAAGTTTTCTTTGAATAACAGAGGCCACATAGTATAGTGGTTAACACATCATCTCTGGAGGTACACTGCCTCAATTTAAGCACCAGCTTTGCCACTTACTTGAGCCTCGGCAGGCAAATGAGCCTTAATCTTTCCAGGTGTCTACAAAATGGAAATAATAATAGTACTGTATTCATGACATTGTTATGATAATTAACTTAGCTAATATTTGTAAAGCACTTAGAATAGTGCCTATCACACAATAAGCATAATATAAATGTTTGCTAAATAAAATAAAACAAATCACAACAATGACAATAAAGATCATCCTTAAATTTAAGTTTACAATAATTTATATTTTTGCTAACTTGGGAAAACTATTTAACTTCTCTGGGCTTAAGTTCCTTTAATAGTAAATAATTAGGGGCGCCTGGGTGGCCCAGTTGGTTGAGCATCCGACTTTGGCTCAGGTCATGATCTCGCGGTTTGTTTTTTTTTTAATTTTTATTTTTTTTATTTTTTTTTTTCAACGTTTATTTATTTTTGGGACAGAGAGAGACAGAGCACAAGTGGGGGAGGGGCAGAGAGAGAGGG
>NW_024412388.1:79518662-79580947 GCF_014898765.1 Herpailurus yagouaroundi | reverse complement strand
CCCCACCAGAGACAACATTTGTTACAACTGATGAATCCGTTGACACATTATCACCCGAAGTCCATAGTTGACATTATGATTCACTCTTGATGTTGTACATTTTATGGGTCTGGACAAATGTTTTCCAGAAGGTCATATAGTTGAAATCATAGAGTATGTAGCTTTTTCAGATGGTCTTCTTTCACTTAGTAATATGCATTTAAAGTTCTTCCGTATCTTTTCATAGCTTGTTTTTCTTTAGTGCTGAATAATATCCCATTGTCTGGATGTAACACAGTTTATTTATCCATTCACCTACTGAAGGACATCTTGGTTGCTTCCAAGTTTTGGCAATTGTGAATAAAGCTGCTATAAATACACATGTTCATATTTTTTTGGACATATATTTTTAACTCCTTTGGGTAAATACCAAGGACCATGATTGCTGGATCATGTAAGAGTATGTTAAGAGCATAACAGTATATGCCAAACTGTTTCCCAAAGTGGCTGTACCATTTTGCATTCCCATTAGCAATGAATGAGAGTTCCTGTTCCAATCCTTGCCAGAATTTGGTGTTGTCAGTGTTGTGAATTTTGGCCATCATGATAGGTATGTATCTCATTGTTGATATTTTCATATCACTGATGATATACAATGTAGAGCATCTTTTCATGTTTATTTGCCATCTGCATATCTTCTTTGGTCAGGTGTGACTATATTTTTAAGATTTGATTTGATTTAATTTAATTTAATTTAATTTTAGAGAGAAAGCATGAGTGGGGAAGAGGGACAGAAGGAGAGAAAGGGGGGGGAGAGAGAGAAAGAGAATCATTTTTTTAAAGTTTTTTATTTATTTTTCAGAGAGAGACAGAGTGCGAGCAGGGAGGAACAAAGAGGGAGGCACAGAATCCGAAGCAGGCTCCAGGCTATGAGCTGCCAGCATAGAGCCTGATGCAGGGCTCGAACCGAAGAACCATGAGATCATGACCTGAGCCAGAGTCAGATGCTTAACCAACTGAGCCACACAGGTGCCCCGAAAAAGAGAGAGAATCTGAAGCAGGCTCCACACTCAGTGTGGAGCCTGACACAGGGTTGAATCCCACAACCCTGAGATCATGATCTGAGCTGAAATCAAGAGGTGGATACTCAACCAACTGACTGAGCCACAAAGGTGCCTCAATGTATGACTTTATTTTTTTGGACAGCTTTAGATTTATAGAAAAATTGACAACATAATCCATAGAATTGCCATATACCCTACACCCAGTTTCTCCTATTATTACCATATTATATCCATATTGTACATTTGTTACAATCTATTATTATTATTAACTAAAGTTCATAGTTTATTCATGCTGCCTTAGTTCTTACCTAATGTCCTTTTACTACACTAGGATCTCATTCAGGATACCACATTACATTTATGTTTACAGGTCTCATTAGGCTCCTTTTGACTATGACAATTTTTCAGACTTCCTTTGTTTTTGACGGCCTTGACAATTTTGAGGAGGACTGGTCAAATATTTTGTAGAATGTCCTTCAATTGGAACTTGACATTTTTCTCGTGATTATTGGAGTTACAGGATTTGGGGAGGAAAATCACAGAGGCAAAGTGCCATTTTCATCACATCATATCAAGGTTGTATACTATCATCATGGTTTATGACTGTTGGTGTTGACATTGATCACCTGGCTGATGTAGGTTTTGTCAGGTTTCTCCACCGTATGGTTATTCTGTTTTCCTCCCTTTGAAGGGAAGTCATTATATGCAGCCCTTATTGAGGGAGTAGGGATTTATGCTCCTTCTCCTTGAGGGCAGACAGTCTATGTAAATCATTTGAAATTCTTCTGCATGGACAATTTGTCTCTTCTCCTTCATTTATTAATGTATATAATTATGTATATCAGTATTGACTCATAAATATTTATTTTATTCTTTGGATTATTATTTAATATTACTTCCATCTATCTATTTATTTGCCAATTTTTTCCACCTTTGGCTACAGGAAATTCTTTCAGTTGGCTCCTCTGCCCCTTTTTAAAATCATATACTTACTCGGGCGCCTGGGTGGCTCAGTCAGTTAAGTGTCAGACTTTGACTCAGGTCGTGATCTCACCGTTGGTGAGTTCAAGCCCTGCGTCGGGCTCTGTGCTGACAGCTCGGAGCCTGGAGCCTGCTTCGGATTCTGTGTCTCCTTCTCTCTCTGCCCCTCCCCAACTTGTGCTCTGTCTCTCTATGTCTCTCAAAAAATAAATAAATGTAAAAACAATTTTTTAAAAATAAAATAAAATAAAATCATATACTTACTTTTTGGCACAACAACATGCTCCAGGCTCACCCTGTATATTTCTTGCCCTAGTCCTCAAATCAGTCATTTCTTCAAAGAGCCCTAGTTCCTTTCACTGGAGAATGATATTAGAAACCAAGATCTGGGTGTTAGGTGTGTTCACGTGAAGGGTGTCATTTCTTTTAGGACCTCTCAGTTAACAGGTCAAAGAAATATATGTTTGTATAGTTATCAATATATACATATGTATATATATGTATACGTATATATGTATATATGTTTGTATGTGTATATATATGTATGTATATATGTGTGTGTATACATGTATGTATATATATACACACAAACATATTTATGTATGTGTATACGTGTGTGTGTATATATATACATACACACACATATAATACACACACATATAATACACGCATGTATATATATACATACACGCACACATATAATAGGCATATAATATATGCATCTATATTAGCTAAACCTAAGTTCCTACTGATGTCTTCAACTCTAGTACATTACCACATGGATTATTCTAGCCTCCTGGTCTTGCTTATCTAGAAGTTCTCACTCCAACAAGTTACTTGGCCCCCACCACCTGCCATCCCTTTATTCAACTGTCTAGTTCCAGTATACATGTATAGAAGTATTGTTACCCCATATTCCCAACTAAAACAACTTTATCAAATAGATAGTGTTCTTTTATGCAATTTCTTTTGCCTTCAGTCTTATAGATTCCATTCATTTCCCACTTTACTTAAGGTCAGCACCACTTCCCCCAACTCCTTCAGTGAAGTTGTTTCAGAACATTGTTAACACAGGGACATCATGGTCTGCTTTACTTCTTGGAGTCCTCTGACCTCCTGAATGATTTTATGTTAATCCTCCTACATTAACCTTCACTCTTTGTGACATATAGTTCTACAGGTTTTGATAAACGCACAATATGCATCTACCATTAAAGTATCCTAACAAGAGTTTCACCTCCCTAAATGTCACCTGTGCTTCACACCCCCACCCTTCCACCCCGAAGCCCTGACAACCACTGTTTTTGTCTCTATAGTTTTGCCTTCTCCTGAATGTCCTATAATTGGAGTCATACAGTGTGTAACCATTTTAGACTGCCTCTTTCCTTTAGTAATATGCATTTAAGATTCCTCCTTGTTGGGGTGCCTGGCTCAATCAGTTGAGCATCTGACTTTGGCTCAGGTCACAATCTCATGATTCATGAATTCAAGCCCCATGTGGGGCTCTGTGCTGACAGCTCAGAGCTTGAAACCTGCTTCGGATTCTGTGTCTCCCTCTCTGCCCCTCTCCTGCTCATGTTCTGTCTCCCTCTCTCTCATATAAATAAATATTTTTTTAAAAAAGATTCCTCCTAGTCTTTTTGTGGCTTGGTAGTTTATTTCTTTTTATCGGTGAGTAATATCCCCTTGGATAGATGTACAATTTATCCAGTCAGGCAGCGTTTTAATAACTGAAAATGCAAAGATAAAGAAAAAAATCATTTTTAGGCCAGAGAATCTCACTGTCTTTGTATTTGGTGGCACATAAATAAATTACAGCATGGTAAGAGCTATGTTACGTGTATAAGCAAAGTGCTATGGGCACCCAGAGGAGAAAGTGGATGTCTACAGGGAATGCAGTGAGGTGTAGGTACAGTGAAAAGTTGGCATTTGTCTTAGGCCTTGAAGAAAAAGTAGGCATTTGAGGGTGAGAAAGGAGAAGGAAGATGATTGGTGAAAAGAACCTGCCAGCAAGTATTGCAAGAACGTGAGAGAGATGGTCCTAGGTCCTGGAAACAAGTGTATTTTTTCTAATCTGTATGCATGACCCCAGAGTTGGATTTGCAGATCAGAGAAATGGCTTTGGTGCCCCTTCCCTTGGATAATAGCAATGATAATGGCTCTAAGTTAATGAGCACCTACTACCATGTGCTAGGCACAGTGGTAGGCACTTTACACATATTTTTCCCTCACAGAACTGGACTTGTGTGTAACATATATGCAAAGATATGGAAGGATTCCTTCATTCGTTCTGTTGGAAGTTGATTCTACTGACGGTGATTGCTTTCAAGGTGTGTATGGGTGACCTTAGAGATACCGTCTTACGTGTGCAAAGAAAGACGGCCCTTTGAGTCTCTTCTTCTCTAGGCCCCTTTAAAAAAGCAATCACATTACCAACTGCTGTGTTCTGTGGGGGTGCCCACCTCCTCTGTCTGATTCAGGGATCAGGCCTCCAGATCATCTCGTCTTCTTATCTCTCAGATTTTATATTTACCTAAACGATTCCAGAAATGAGTGATAATAGGAACTGGGATCAGAATTGGAGGACATCACGCTTTTCTTTCAAGAAAGTAGTAAAATGGGGGGCTCCTGGGTGGCTCAGGCGGTTAAGCAGCAGACTTCGGCTCAGGTCATGATCTCTCAGTCCGTGAGTTCGAGCCCCACGTCGGGCTCTGTGCTGACAGCTCAGAGCCTGGAGCCTGTTTCAGATTTTGTATCTCCCTCTCTCTGACCCTCCCCTGTCCATGCTCTGTCTCTCCCTGTCTCAAAAATAAATAAAACGTTAAAAAAATTTTTTGTTTAAATAAAAAAAAAAAAAGAAAGTAGTAAAATGAGGTCAGCTTTCTGTGGACTCTGCTCCATGTAAGTTTCCTTAAGAAAGTCAAGACAAATCTGTTGATCTGTTTTGGGCTGCCTGCTTCTTACTCAGAGAGTTCAGAATTGAACTTTCCCCCCTCCTGTTGACTCTATGATATGTGGCAAGACCTTGAGATTGGGCCAATGTTCCAGGGAGGCCATCAGAACAGCACTGTTCTGGAATAGAGTTCTCTAGGGCAAAGAACTATAACAATGTGAAACTGGAAGAATAAGAGCTGCCTCAGTTCCAGCTCTGTTTGATCCTCATGACTTTTGGCCCTGGAAGATGATATGTCAATTTGTACCAAAAAACAAATTACCAGTTTGGGATAATCTTTGACGAAGACTTGGCAATCCTATTGATGCTGCAGATCTTTTATGTGGTTCAGCCAATGCAATCAGCCAAGGAAAGTGTACTAAGTGACACATCACAGAGCTAAAAATAAAGTGGCAGTTAATTTGAAACCCACAACTAGATGACAAAAATGGAACCAACCAAGTGACTCATAATTAATATTATTTCCAACATTTTAAATACTGATGATTGGGTTTCTTGCATTCATTTCCCATGATGCAAACGTCTCCAAACACTAAACTTAAATTTCTTGCAGAATAAAATTTCAAGATCTAAGGAACTACGAAGTCACAATTGCACAAATATCGATATGTGCCTTTATCCACATTTGTTTAGTTAGTATTTGGCTTATAGTCCTTATAAATGTATCAGTATTATGATCACACCTTTCCATTTAGGTAAAAAGTTACTTTAGTCAAGTTAAACTGGAGGTGGCTGTGTAAACCAGTTCTGCTCCTCAACCGAAGCATCCCAAAGGTAGGTGTATGTTTTAAGAGTACTTGTCTCTCCATGCAACAGACACTTCCAGTTGCCCTCTGATAATCATGGTAACTCCCTGCTCCTCAGGTTTTTTTTTTTTTTAAGTTTTTATTTAAATTCCAGTTAGTTAACATGCAGTGTAATATTAATTTCAGGTATAAAATATGGTGATTTAGCACTTCCATATTTCACCTGGTGCTCATCACGAAAAGTGCCCCCTTTAATTCCCATCACCTATGTAACCCATCCCCCCACCCACATCCCCTCTGGTAATCATATTTATTCTCTATAGTTAAGAGTCTGTTTCTTGGTTTCTCTCTCCCTCTCTCTGCCTCTCTCTCTCTCTCTTTCTCTCTCTCCCTTTTTTCCTGCTTTGTTCATTGTTTTATTTCTTAAATTCCACATATAAGTGAAATCATATGGTATTTGTCTTTCTCTGACAGACTTATTTCACTTAACATATACTCTCTAGCTCCATCCATGTCATTGCAAATGGCAAGATTTCATTCTTTTTGTGGCTGAATAAATATAAATATATATAAATATAATACACACACACATACATATACATATACATAACACACAACATCTTTATCCATTCACCAATTTTTTAAAACTTCATAGCCTTTTTTTTAAGTTTATTTTTATTTATTTTGAGAGAGAGAGAGAGAGAGAGAGAGAGAGAGAGAGAGAACAAGTGGGGGAAGGGCAGAGAGAGGAGACAGAATCCCAAGCAGGCTCTGTGCTGTCAGTGCAGAACCCGATGTGGGGCTTGAACTCACGAATTGTAAGATAATGACCTGAGCTGAGGTCAAGAGTCGGAAGCTTAACTGACTAAGCCACCCAGCTGTCCCTATCCATTCATCAACTGATGGACCCTTGTTCTGCTCCCCAGTTTTTAAGTGGGTCATATGGCCACTTAAAATAAAGACCACATTTCCTTAGCCTGCCTTGTAGATAGATAGGTATGGCCTGATAATTAAGTTCAGATAAATGATATGTAAGTGTCATATAGCAGTCTCCAGGAACCTTCCTTAATTTAGCTTTTTTCTCCATTCCTTCCTTCTTCCTCCTGGCTGGATGGTGAGCAGCTATCTTGCACCATAAAGTGATCTGAGAACAGAAGCCAGGCCTGGAAGAACAATTTCATAGAGCAAATCACCATGCTAGTTCTGGCCTGCCTCACTCTGGACTCTCATGTGGGATAAACTTCTATCTTTTTCAAGCAACTGTCACTAGCAACTGAACATAATTCTAAATATTATGTTCAATCCTAAATCTCTAGAATACTCTAGCATATCACCCTAAAATCTCTAGAATACTCTAGCATATCACCACCAAGGTGGAATGTATAGTAATAAAACTTTATTGAGTAAATGCTGCAAGTATTAGAGTATACATTATTTTTGTTGGCCCAGAAGTTCATGGGGTGAAATAGGAAAACAGCAAGGTCATCCCAAGGCCATAGGGAAATGACCAGGAGACTAGCCATTGTCAGACAAGTAAGGAAGAGATAGTCAAAGCTAAGGCCCAGCAAAAGAAGACACGACCCAGTCTGGGGGGCCTGGAGGTAAGAGGAGATTGTGAATATCTATCTCTGGCCTAAAGGATAATGAACAAGTAGCTCAGGGTCTATGCCAGAGGTTGTCTACTATGGACAAGTTTGCTCTTCAGGGGACATTGGCAATATCTGGAGACATTTTGGGTTGTCACAACTGGTTGGGGGAGGGGTGGTGTTGTGGGCACCTAGTGCATAGTGACCACGGATGCTGCTAAAAATTCTACTATGCGCAGACAGCCCCCATAACAGAAATAATTATCCAATCCCATATGTCAGTAGAGCTTAGGTGAAGAAATCCAGGTCTGCTGACTAGCTGTGAGGTTGGACCCCCAACTCCAGCTACTCTTGCAGTTCAGGCCAGAGGCCAAATGGATCATTTAGCCAGCCTGGATAACAGCTTGGAAAAAGACAATCCAGACTTTCGTGTTCAGCATCATTAAGCAGACATTGTGACCAAGCTGAGTTCCTACCGATTGCTCCCAGAATATTAAATAGCTTCTACCTTAAAGTTCCTCTCACCACCCAAAGATAATGGTGCCCTACGTAAGGCTGAGACTGTGACATGCTCACAAGCCATTAAGGAGAGTATGGGATATAAAACAGGTATGTATGGGGGGTTCTGATATCTCAGATGGAGAAGCCCCCTCCCATTCCAAATGTGGGGAGAGAAATGAAACTGGCAAGCAGCTTCTCCTTTTGTGTGTATCATCTGTGTCCTAAATACGGGAATGTCTCCACATTCCCAAAGCCAGGGCTTGTGCAAGAGATCCATGCCAGAGTGGCTGAGAGGGCAGATCTATCCTTGATTCTGCAGTTGATTTGCTGTTTGAACTGAAATAACCCTCTGACTTTTCCAGGCACCAGTTTTCTTAATAGTGTGAAAGTCAAAATAATCATTAGCTGGAGGGGAGGCCTGAGGGAAAGAGAGAGGAAGAGCAAGTTGATTGAAACCTCTGGCTGTTAGGCACTATCTGCATAAATCAGCTCACGTAAACCTCAGAATATCCCTGTTGGTTATAGGATGACAGTACTGTGGAAATAAAGTCCTATTTATATTCCTGCATCCATGTTAGCATCCATACATCTGCTTCTCATATTAATTGGATTATAATTACTTTTGTTCCTCAGAAATTTATTTGCCCAACTGCATTAAATATTAATTGAATGCTTATTATGCACAAAGCACTATGCTTGGTGTTATGTGGCCCCTGCCCACAAAAGGCTTTTATTCCTGTGGGGAAGCAGATAGTTACACAAATAAATTATAATACAAGGTAGAAAAGTCACAACACCATAAAAGAGACATAAACAAAGCATTATGGGTCCATAGGGAGTAGAATAATCAATTTTGTTGGAAGAAGTAAGTTCAGTCATTCATTATTTTGTTTAAAGTATATTATTGAACCTCTGATATACGCCAAGGCAGTCTGCTAAATTGTGGAAATTCAAATATGAGTGAGACCAAAAAGCTTAGCTGAGTGGGTAAGAGATGTACTATCGAGAAGTGGCATTTGAGCAACATTATGTTAAAAGTTGTTCATAGTCCCTCCAAAGCTCACGTATGTGGGTGTGGGGAGGGAGCATAACTCAGGGCACCAAATCAGCCTCCACATAGTTCCCAATCACTGCTCAAATCCCAATTCCCACCCATAACCACACCTGTTACACTTTAATTTAGGAGGTGGCTCCCCCACCAAGTCTGCTCTGTAATGTATATCCTCCATGAGGAGTTTTTTCAATGGATGTGCAATATTTCTCCCATTAGCAATTATCCACATTATTTCTGCTTGGAAACTATTATTAAAATGATACAACAAACATCGTTATACATGTGTCTTTGTGTGTTTATCTATGGACTAAAGCTTTAAATTGAGGTTGTAATAAACAAATTTCAAAGACAAGTCACCATTTGACAGGATCTCAGATTCCGAGGGACATGTAGGGTGTGTGATAGAGCACTGAGCCCCCAAGAGAAAAAGGCAGAAAGAGAAAATGGCAGGCTCTCAAGACAAACTTCACCTGTCTCATAATTTTGTGTAAAAGCAGGTCTGTCCATAACCTCAAACTGGGGTTTGCCAAGTGGGTCTTTACCCCTTTTAGTATCCTGCCTCAATGAGATTCATTTCTATCTGGCTGTGCTGAGCATTACACTAGCATGAACTAACAGACAGTTAACAGACAGCAGAAGTGGCAACAAATATTCAAGATAAACTTAAGATCCATTAACTTTTATCCTGTGATTGAAAGAGAGGGGGCCTGTTCAATTTTCGCTTCTGAAGGTAAGTGCTTTGAGAACCTCAGGTCTGATGCAATCATCAGAAGCTGTGTGGGAATACAGATCATGCTACTCTGGTGGTTCTAGTTTGCTGAAGGGTGTGGTGAGGATGCTAGTACAGTGAAGACAGGAGAGAAAGGAAGCCCCCCCACCCCCAACCCACCTGCTCAAAAATATCCCCTCTTAAATTCCTGTCAGGAGAGTCAATGAATGATTCAGTCTTTAAAAAAACAAACAAAACTAGATATAATTCACATACCATAAAATTCACCAAAGAATGTACAATTTAGTAGCTTTTTGGTATATTTACAAGGTTGTACAATCATCACTACCATCTAATTCCAGAATGTTTTCATACTGCAAAAAGAAACACCATATCCATCAGCAGTCTCTGTCCAAGTCCCCTCCCCCAGCCCCTAATCTACTTTAAGTCACTGCAGTTTTGCCTATACTGGACATTTCATATAAGTGGAATGATACAATATGGGGTTTTATGTGACTAACTTCTTCCAGTTGGCATAACCTTTTCATTATTGCTGAGAGGTTTTAATGAAATAAACTGATGGAATGAAAAGCTTAAACATTTTTTTTCCTGCAACTCCAAACTCACATTCTTGCACTTTCAGTTTCTAGGCCTAGAGTTTATCTTTTTTTTCTTTTTTAATCATTTCTTTTGAGGGGTGCGTGGGTGGCTTAGTCAGTTGAGCATCTGACTCTTGATTTTGGCTCAGGTCATGATCCCAGAGTTGTGGGATTGAGTACCACATCGAGACCCGCATTGAGCCCTGCATGGAACCCCCATGTTAGGTCCTGAGCTGAGCATGGAGCCTGCTTAAGATTTTGTCTCTCTGCCCCTCCCCCCACTCGCATGCTCTCCCTTTCTCTCTTTCTCAAATAAAAATTAAAAAATAAATTTTTTTTGAATATAGTGCTGATGCTCTGAAAAATCTATGGAGAGGAAAGATGTGAATGTGACCTTGTGCCATGTCTCTACTTTCCAGAGTCATTTTAGATTCAGAACTGATTATATATTATCTCTAACCAGCACAGTGATTCAGTTCTTTGGAAGAATAGAATTTTAATATCTCTTTCTGTTAATATCTTGCATTTTTAATGCCTTGTAGAGTAGATTAGTCTTAGAATCCACAAAATCTATGGTAAAACTTCTTTGGTCATGAAATTCTTTGCCAGATCCAGTAAATACTCTATACCTCTTTTCGGCACTCAGAACTTAAGCAATTACATGACTGATACTGTCTGAGTTACACAATTATCCAGGGGTGTATGTCTGCTTTGTTCATTGCTATATTTCCCCAGTTTCTAGCACAATAGGTTGGTAGCATAGGAAGTGCTCAATAAATGTCTATTGAATAAATAAATGGAAATGAAGCATTTAAGAAATCCCTGCTTGTGAAAAAAAAAGAAAGAAATCCCTACTCATGTATTGCCTAATTTAAGATATGGTCTAATTTCACTCTGGGTGAGAGTTTCTAACAATATACATAATAAAGCACTGGGAATTGGGAGACTGGCCTGATCAGACTTGGATCCCAGGCCTGCCAAGGGAGGGCAGTATTAGGACTTGAGTGGGAGCATATCTGTGAAGGAAGAGGAGTGCAGTTACCAAAAGAACAGGACACAAGGAACTGGGGAAACAAAACCAACAGCTGTCTACATGGTTGTCCATGAACTCATCATAAACTACTAATCACATTACATATTCCAGAAAGAACCCTTAGAGTAAGAAAGAAGGAAAAAAACACTAGGTATTCTGGGAAGGGGCTGAGAGAGGTCGGAGGAAGGAGAGGAAGGCAGAATGAGTGAGGAAGAGAGCACTAGCAGATGAGGATGGAGAGGGAGGTTAGCAGCAGACTAGGCAGGTGTAGCAGGCTGGGCTGCAAAGCCACGATTTTATTCTCAGTGTGGTAGAAGTTACAGGACCCATTTGTGTGTTTATTTTTTATGTATTTAAAAAAATTTTTAATGTTTACTTTTGACACAGACTGTGAGTGGGGGAGGGGCAGAGGAGACACAGAATCTGAAGCAGGCTCCAGGTTCTAAGCTGTCAGCACAGAGCCCGACACAGGGCTTGAACTCACGAACTGTGAGATCATGACCTGAGCTGAAGTCAGACACTTAACCAACTGAGCCACCCACGAGCCCCTATTTATTTATTTTAGAGAGAGAGAGAGAGAGAGAGTGAGAATAGGGGAGAGGGGCAGAGGGAGAGAGAGAACCTTAAACAGGCTTCACACTTAGTGAAGATCTGAGCTGAAATCAAGAGTCCTCCACTCAACTGACTGAGCCACCCAGGCAGCCCCCATTTATGTGTTTAAAAATCATTCTGGCAGCCATGTGGAGAATGAAACACAGAGAGGTGGCAAAAGGGGAAGTCTGGAAATCAGTTAGGAGCTTATTGCCAACCAGGCAAGTGGTGCTGATGACTGGGACTGGGCTGGTAGCAGGCAAGGTAGCGAGATATGTTAGATTACCTAGACATTAAGTGACTGTGTACACAAACAATTAACTTCGATTGGGATGCATGCTACAAAAGAGATGAATAAGGTAACTTGGCCTGGTCTGGAGGGCAGGAGAACAATCAGGTGAAGTTTCTTTGAGCAAATGACATTCCAATTAGAACTGGAAAGCTAATAAGTGGAGAGGGAGAGAAGAAAAGTTTCTAGCACAGGAATGTGGGCGGGAAGGCTTTGAGGCCAGGAAGAGCTCACTCCAGGAACCAAAAGGCAGCCACTGTGGCTGGAGCAGAGAGAAGGAGGAGCAGTTACATGAGATGAAGTTGGCGGGGTCAGCAGGAGCCAGATCTTGTAGGGTCTTCTAAGCCTTAAACACCTGTTAAGACTGGCACAAGGAAGCCATAGAAGGGTTTTAAGCCTGAGGGGAACATTATTGGTTCCTTCTGTTAACATATATTTATTAAACATCATCAACATGACCATCACCTACACGGTCAGATTCACAGCTTAGAGAGAGTACTTTTATTTTTTTAATGTTTATTTATTTTGAGAGAGAGAGAGAGAGAGAGAGAGAGACAGCATGAGCAGGGGAGAGGCAGAGAGAGAGGGAGACAGAGAAATAATCCCAAGCAGGCTCTCTACTGACAGCAGAGAGCCCGAGGAAGGGCTGGAACCCACAAACTGAGAGATCATGACCTGAGCTGAAGTCTATCACTTAACCGACTGAGCCATCCAGGTGCCCCTAGAAAGTGTACTTTAATTGCAATATGGGAAGTGAATAAGAGGAAGCAAGAGTGAGTGCAGAGGACTGAGTGGTGGATTTTTTAAGTAGACCGTATAAGATGGTGGTGGTTTGTACATGGAGGTGGCAGTGGGCATAGAAGGAGGTGGATGATGTGGGGATTGGCAGGTTGGGAGGAGTAGGGGTGTAGGAGAGGCTCAGAGATTGGGTACTGCGCAATAGGCATTGGCAGATGGGGTTTAGCAAAGGGTTGGGACATTGTATTAGATTCCAAGGAGCACCTAGTCGGTCCCCTGCTTCTTATCCTGTAGCATCTTAGAAGGTCCTTAGAGGATTGTGATAATTTTTGCAGAATGACTAGCAGGAAATAGATGGCATGCTCAACTTGGAGTACTTCTAAGTGAGCTTGTTTACAAAAGGTTGCTTACAAGGATGGGGGGCAGAGTGTAGAAGAATCGCAAAGGATAACCCTAGGCCCCGAATAGATGTGGTAAGTTACCAGAACCTAGCTGGGAGAAAGTCATATAGAGAAGGTCACTTTGACCTATGATCTTTGGTTAAGGGATTCACAGAGAAGAAGCCAGGTGAGTAGAAATTCTCCCTGACTTGCTCTTCTCCCTCTCACCAGTCCACTTGCCCGGGATCCCCATTGGCCAACCCCAACCAGAAGCCAAAGGGCTTGGAAAATCTGCAGTGTATTCAGGTCAGCCTCCAGGTGTAGGGTGAAGGGTGAAGAATGGATCTGGAAGGGCAAACATAAGTCCATGCTGGAACCCAGTCAATTACATTAACAACTCAAATTCTCACCTCTTGGCCTGTATTGGAATAGGATTTCAGACATTTTAAGTGGGAAACGAAAATGGAAGAAGAAAAATGTTCTCAACTGTTGGAGGAAGTCCCTCCACCTATTCCTTATCTATTACTTGGGATATTTAGTTGCAAATTCTGATGGAAATACCCTTTGGGGATCTGCAGCTTTTGCCAATCTTTCTTTCAGCAAGATCTTCAAAAATACAGTTTGAGAAGTAAAGGATTTTGCAGTGAAGTTCAAAGAAATTCAGTTTGCATCCTGCACAAGTGTGAATTGTTTTCTGCAACCTAGGCAACTCCTTGGAGCTTAAATGCATCGGGGAATCCTGGCCAGATAACAAAATTATTTTGCCACTTCATGAATCTGATCTACCCAGGCTTTCTGCCTTTGTTTTTCCTATTACCCAAGTTACAGCAAATTTGTTTTTTTAGGCACATTGTCTTTTTAAGATCCATGACAAATCATGGAAAAGTCATCTATTGCTTCAAAGTCAGTTGGTCAGCACATTTTCTATCCATGACCGGTAAAACAGGTTAGCCAGGTATCTTATTTCTTTGCCCTCTAAAATGTTATGATCTTGGAACAGGCTTTTAATATTTTTCTTAATGGCTCCAGTTTTCACTGCAAGTTAACAATGATTATTTGTGGTCTGACAGTTCCCTTGGCATTACACCAAAAACAGAAGCAAGAAAGCACATTCTCCGCCAGGGAGGCTTAACGTCTAAGCCAGACATTCAGCTGTGAATCCAAATTTCCTTCTTTTCTATACTTATTCTTTCTCTTGAGTAAAAAAATGTCATCTGGCAGGTTCTTTGGTTTTCTAGTTCCAGAAAACTATTTGAGCCCAGCAATTTCCAAAAATGTCATAGCATTTTCAAGTCAGTATAAATGTCAATCTGTTTTCTTAAAGAGAATATTTGTCTCCACGTTAAAAGAAAAGGAAGTATTTCTTTTCTCTACTAAGAGAGTTAGTTATCCAATATTGTCTTGGGTCAGAAATGTAGCCTGAGACTAGTAATGTAAATTGGTCAATAGCAAGTTGTGAGGCGCATATAAAACAGACTAGAATGCTGTCCCTCTCTTGCTCTTCCTCCTCCAGCTCTGTCCCTGCCACCCCAGCCCCACCCATAACAATCCTCCAGTGTGAGAAAGGAGGAAAAAGTAGTGACTGGAGGGCAAGTGGAAGGCTGTGTGAAGAGCTCAGGAAAGCTTGGTTTCTGAACACTTTAACAAGTTCAATAACAATAAAAATGGTTCAATTAAAAGCCTTAGAACGAAAGACAGCTTAATTTTACCTTTTAAGTTTTTTTTTAAATGTTTCTTTCTTTATTTTGAGAGAGATGGGTGGGGGGAAGGGCAAAAAGAGAGGGAGAGAGAATCCCACCTAAGCAGGCTCCACACCGATAGCACAGAGCCTGATGTGGGGCTCAATCTCACAAACTGTGAGATCATGACCTGAGCCCAAATCAAGAGTCAGATGCTTAACAGACTGAGCCACCCAGGTGCCCCTACCTTTTAGTTTTAAAAATTAAGACCAGTGGACAGAATATTCTATTTAACAAAAATAAAAATTAATTTTAAAAGTCCAGGGCTAAAGTATGATCATTTAAGGATGAGAGATGATTAAGAAAGACAGGAGAATGAAAAGGTGGAGAGAGAGAAATGACCCCAATGATTGTCAAATTCCTGAGAAGCACAAATATGATGTATTCATAGTAGTGCTAGTATATTAACAGTAGTCTTTTTTTTGCATTAAAATTTTTTTAATTTATACTTTATTAAATATAACTTATATTTACCTATTAATAGCTAGTTTTGAGTATTTTTAAAGCAAATAATTAAATTTTTTTAATGTTTATTTATTTTTGAGAGAGAGAGAAAGAGAGAGACAGAGAGCACAAGCTGGGGAGGGGCAGAGAGAGAGGGAGACACAGAATCTGAAGCAGGCTCCAGGCTCCGAGCTGTCAGCACAAAGCCCAATGCAGGGCTTGAACCCACGAGCCAGGAGATCATGATTTGAGCCGAAGTTGGGTGCTTAACCAACTGAGAAACCCAGGTACCCCTAAAGCAAATGATTTTTAAAATTTTAAAATTTTTAATAAAAACTTATGTATATAGGGTCTATAACATGATGAATTGATACACATAGTGAAATAACTACAGTCACGTTAGTCAACATGTCATCTCCTCACATAGTTTCTGTTTGTGTGTGTGTAATGAGTGTACCTGAAATCTACACTCTTAGTGTATTTTCAGTGTTCAGTACAGTATTAAGTACAGTTGACCCTTGAACAACATGAGTTTGAACTGTATGGGTTCATGCAGGGTTTTTTTACAGTACAGTCCTACTATAAATGTATTTTCCTTATGATTTTCTTACGATTTTATTTTCTCCAGCTTACTTTACTGTAAGAATACAGTATGTGATATATATAACATACAAAACAGGAGTTAATTGACTATACTATCTGCAAGTCTTCTGGTCAACAGTAGGCTATTGATAGTCAAGTTTGGGGGGGAGTCAAAAATTATATGTGGGGAAGATGAATGCAGGCTTGGGGAAATAGATAAAGGGGATTAAGAGGTACAAACTTCCAGTTATAAATTAAATAAGTCACTGGGATGAAAAATACAGCATAGGGAATATAGTCAATAATATTGTAATACATTTATCATGGTGAGTATTTCTTAATGTATATAATTGTTGACTCACTATGTTGTACACCTGAAACTAATTTTTTATGTCAACTATATTCAATTAAAAATTTAAAAAATGAAAAATAAAAAATAAATACATGCAGATTTCGACTTCGTGGGGGCCGATATCCTGACTCCCATGTTGTTCAAGAGTCAACTGTATACTTAATCATGCTTACTTTAGTTCATTAGACTTATTCATACTACACAACTGTTAATTTGTATTCTTTAACCAACACCTTCCAAACCCACTCCATTGCCTACTCCTATCAAACCCTGGTAATTCTACTCTCAGCTTTTATGAGTTCAATCTTCTTTTTAGATTCCACACGTAAGTGACATCATACAGTATTTGTCTTTCTCTGTCTGGCTTATTTCACTTAGCAAAATGCCCCCCAGGTTTATCCTGATAGGACCTCACTGTCTTCTCATACGCTCCTTTCCAGCTTTCCAGCTGGTTAAAAACCCATCTCTACAGTCCCAGAGCCTTCCAGTTTCTAACCTGATCTCTAAAATCTACATCACCCTAACTTCTATTGGCCTGGTTTATAATGAATAATTCCTTGCTTTGAGTTGGCCTCTAATATTTGTGGGCAACTGATTAAACACTTATTGCTGACTCATTGCCCAGTTTAATAAGTGATCCATGTCTTTTCTGAACAGTGTATCTGGTAGAATAGCCCAGGCCTTAAAATTAGGCAGATCTGGGGCACCTGAGTGGTGGCTCAGACGGTTGAGCATCTGGCTTCAGCTCTGGTCATGATCTCGTGGTTCATGTGTTTGAGCCCGTCATGGGCTCTGACAGCACAGAGCCTGGGGCCTGCTTCGGATTCTGTCTCCCTCTCTCTCTCTGCCCCTCCCCTACTTGTTCTCTCTCTCTCTCTCTCTCAAAAATAAATAAATAAACATTAAAAAAGAAAGACAGATCTGAGTTTGGGTCCCAAACTGCCAATTTACCAACTGTGTGACTTTGGTTAAGTTACCTAACTGCGCTGAGCTTAAATTTTCTTATTTGTGAAATATGGACCCTGGGGTCATTGTTAGATTATTTGAGACTTCATATGTCAAAGAGCATAATGTCTGGCGGATGCTACTTTTCATTCTTCTTTCTTTCCAACCCATCCAGTAGGGGGAAAAGTGAAGGGAGAAGATATGGTTTTATGGGTGTCTAAAGTTCTACTTAATATTTCACCAAAGAGAGAGATGGGACTTCCTGGGTTTATGAATAATCTAACTAAAATTCCTGGCAACAGATGAGTCTCCTTTTTCTTTTTTTTTTTTAATGTTTTTTATTATTTATGTTTTGAGAGACAGAGTGAGAGCAGGGGAGGGGCAGAGAGAGAGGGAGACACAGAATCTGAAGGAGGCTGTCAGCGCAGAGCCTGATCCGGGGCTTGAACTCACAAACCGTGAGATCATGACCTGAACCAAAGTTAGATGCTTAACTGACTGAGCCACCCAGGTGCCCCAACACAATGACTCTCCTAATGTTTCAATCCCAAGATTAAGAATCATGAGAAAAGTAGTGGTGCCCGCAGTGCCAAGGGCATTATTCAACACTCTTTGAGTATTTCAGTTAAATCTCAGTAGTGATGTTTTTTGCAGTAGGCCTTTTCTTTTTTTGCTTGGCAAATTATCCTGGCCTAATTTTTAGAAAGGGAGAATAGGAAAAAGAAAACTCTGAATATCAATCAGTTCCCATGCTTATAAATAGTAAACGGAATTAAAACTGCCTAATGAAATCAATCCATTAAGAATTCTCTTTCATAAAAGCAAAAAAAAAAAAAAAAAAAAAAAACTTCTAAAAAGATAACAACAACAAAAAAGTGTTTGGCATAATGTGCCTCTAAAGAAATAACCTTTTCTCCAAGCAATAAAGGTGATGGCAGAAAAACAATGGCTAATTAATTAGAATAAATGTGGTTGAGAAAAGCTATTTCATAAAGTAAAAACCAGGAAGCAAAGAGAAACCCAGGCAAAGATTTAGTAATAAATAATAAAAATGATCAAGGGACTGACATTAAAGAAAATAAGTGGCCATGATAAAGGAGTCTTGACTCAGGAAAAACACTCAATGATTTCAGCTGTGGAGATAATCCCATGATATATAGATAGAACTGCTGGATGATGAGCACCTGGGGAGAGCAAGAAAGTACGCACTAAAAAATAGGCACCTTGACAAACTAGCATCCCTCTAGCTTTCCTATGCAGAATCTTAGTCCAGGCACAGGACCTAGGAGTCACCAGGCTAAGCATGCTAATATCCTTGTACCCATCTGGCTTCTTCCAGAGTGTCTGAGATTTGGAATAACTAGGCCAATATGCACCTCCTCCCTTCCATAGAAATCCCTATTCCTGCCCCAGTCTTGGGATATAAGAAGTGGCTAAGCAAGTAAAAAAATGCAAGAATCTAGCCAGCTCACCATACAGCAGGGTAAAGAAATTATGCAAAATCTGAGTGTATCTATGATTGCCTCATAGAGGGTCATGGATTTTGGTTTGCCTCAGGCTTCATGCTACCTAAACTTGATTTAAATCCAGCATACTTCTCTAGGCAGCCAGCCTAGCTTCCCAGAATCCACAGAGCTAAGGAAGGAGTCAGGATTGGCCTGTTCCAGATTATGGCAGAGGACACAGGCCTGCCCAATTTGAGCCTTTGCCCTCAGGACTGACCTAAAGCCAACTCAATCACTAAAGTATTTGCTTTTTCATGGTATTGAAGACCAAAGACAGGAAAGATTAGATGATCATGTCAGTAACAAAGGTTAATTTCCTGCCTATTCTGTGGTCTGTTTGCTCAGTAATCTTACTTCTTTATCAGGCAATATATTTCTCGAATGTTTATTTATTTTGAGAGAGAGAGAGAGAGAGAGAGAGAGAGCGCGCACGCGCGCGCACTCGTGCAAGGGGGAGGGGCAGAGGTAGAGGAAGATAGAGACTTCTAAGCAGGCTCTGCGCTGTCAGCGAGGAGCCTGACAAGGGGCTCAATCTCACAACTGTGAGATCATGACCTGAACTGAAAGAAAGAGTTGGTTGGTTAACCAAATGAGCCATTCAGGCACCCCTTTATCAGGCAATATTAGTGGTGAGACCAGGAGTAGGAGTGTACAAGAGAGGAGAGTGGTAGGAAGCCGTTAAGAAAGGAGATGCTACAACCATTAACTCTCTTGCTCCTTACCTCTTTTCTCTGAATAAATCTAATCCTCTCCATTCCTCCAGAAAAATTAAGGTCCTGTTTGCATGAGCATCTACATTTCACAGGGTTGAATCATTCTTTCCTGTGGACCCAAGGCTTACTAGGGCTTAGATGCTCCCCAGCTGAGAGCGACCCTAAATGCTACAGTGACACTCTGAACATGAGTCTTTTGGAAGCCTTGGTGAAAAGAAACCAGCTCCCAATTCTACATCTCTTCTTGTTGAATCTTCTTGCTTTTCCATCCTTATATTGACCCTGCAGGACAAACTTCTACTCTGAGCTGCAGTTAAAAGCCCAAATCCTGCTTTTCTACCTCATTCCTGCTATCCCATTTCCCAGGAGCAACCCCTCCATTAATTTGGAATAGATTACCTTGAATGACACAACCCATAATCACAGTCTTACTTTTTTTTTTTTTCCACTCTAAAATAAGTTCTTGGATCAGAAGCAATGGTGTTTGGTATTCCATACTGGTGGATGAGACATTAACTAAGTAAACGTACAATATTTCTGTAAGATATATGATGGGAAAGAAAGATTATCCAGAATAAATTTCTATTCCAATGAGGACAAATTACCAAATTCCTCAGTAACAGTAATAGAAGGGGAGCGGGGGGGAGGCCAATGTAGTAAGTCTGCCACCAGGTGGCAGTCTCTTCTTGCTAAGTGTAGTGCATAATGGCCTGCCCAAGGAAGATGGAATTCAGGGCTCAAGGTCAGGCTGACATTCAGCAGTGGCAGTAGCCAGATCAGCTTTGTTGAAGGGAACCTCATATTAAGTCCATGAGTAATCTTCATCACTGACACCATTAATCTCTCCATCAGTCTATTGTGCAAGTAGAGAAGTGTTTGGGGAAAGAAGCTGAGAGTCACAGAGTGAATAATCTTGTCCATCTAATTATTCAGATCATCCTTGATGGGCATTCACTAGGGACACAAATTTCTCACATTCTGAGATCATTCCAAGATACTCCTTCATATACATCTTTCCTAAACCCCCAGCTACTAATCCCCTGATGTTTTGTTCTTCCCTCTAAGTGTCTAAACATGTGACCAACCCTTAACCACTGCCTTTGAATTTATATAGATCTACATTTGAGTCCATCTCTCTTTCTTGACGAATCAGCCATTAGATGTACTGGTCAAAGTTATGCCCACTGGGAAGATTTTCATTCCTCACTGTGTTTTCAGGACACATCTAATTTGGACTGCTTCTAGCAATTTTGACTGGTAACATCATATCGTGGAAAACTAGTTGTAATCCAGGCTTGAATTTCTTCTGCCTTTGTCAATTGACATAGAGAATTTTTCATAAGGATATACGTGTGGATTGAGTGTGAAAGGAGGAAGTATACTGTGAGAGATACCTGCTCATGCAACTTGGGTCTCAGAAGTTATTTAAACCTAATTTTACATATGCCATTTCCCCTTGACGATGGAATGCTTAGCTTACCAAATTTATGGCTTGGTGGTGCAGACAACTCCCAGTTAAGATGTGCAACTCACTTTATATTGGGTGTCCTGAGGTCTGGTAGGGGTGGCTAGAGGCCCTGGTAAGACACATGTATCCTAGAGTTGGGAGATAAACTCTATGTAGATTCCAAGACCATCCACTTCAGTGTAGTTTTTAGGAGTCCAGTGGTTAAAGTTTGCCAGAATAACCTCTCCAAGGTGAAAGACAAATGGCAGCATCTTTCACCCCGACAATAAAGAAATAAGCACAAGCCCTGGAAGTCTCTTAGGGTTCTGGAAACAATATATTCCCCACTTAGGAATATTGCTCCTGTCCATATAATGCATGACATGGAATGCTGTCAGCTTTGAGGGGGCTCGGAGCAAGGAAGGGCACTCTAACATGTACAAAGTGTGGTACAGTCAGAACTGCCACTTGGGTCATATGATCCAGCAGGCGCTACAGTGAAGGAGATGTCCATGGTGGCAAAAAATACAGTAAGGGGCATATGGAGAACTCCAGTGGGAGAATCGCAAGGCTGGCCCCTGAAGTTCTGGAGAAAGTTAATGCTAACAATAGCAGAAAATTATACACCTTTTGAAAAACAGATCTTGGCAAGTTACAGAGGACAACTTACATTGGTAGAAGCAGAATGCTTGAGTATGGAGCATCAGATGACCCACGCACCCAGAACTTTCTGTTATAAGCTATGTTTTGTCAATACAACCAAGTCAAAAAGTTGGATGGGCCCAGTATCAATTCTCCATAAGATGGAAATGGTGTATCCAGGATCAAGTTCGAGCAGGATTAGAGGGCATAAGTAGCTGTATAAGCAAATAGGTCAGACCCTCATTTCACTTATCACAGTTGCATTAACTCCCCTCCTATGGTTTGTACTATGACCTTGCAAAGTGTCCCATATGACCAGTCAAAATGGAGAGAAAAGCCCAAGATTGGTTTATAGATGGGTCAATTCATTAAGTGCATTAAATGGATTAGCCATTTCGAAATGGATTATGGCAATATTCAAAGGTGGTCCTAGAAGACAGTGGAGACAGTAGAGAGGGGAAATCTTTCAAAAGGACAGAACTAGGAGCAGAGTACCTGGTCATCTGCTTTGGTGGAAGGAAAAATGGCCTGAGTTAAGAAAATAAACAAATTCCTGGGTCTTTGGTAATGGCTTGACTGTCTGGTTGGAGGTCTGGAGCAAAAGGGACTGGAAGACCAGAGACAAAGAGGTCTGCTTAGAGTAATGTGTATAGAAATGTGGAAGTAGGTACAAAGTGTAAAGGGTTTTGTATTACACATTAACACCAGAAAGCATCCACCAGATACTAAACAACAAAGTAGACAAAATGGCTCAGCTAACTGATATTAAGCAGATCTCATTATCAGCAATCCCAGAGATGACATGATGGTCACATAATGGCAATGTGGCAGAGATGGAGGCTACATATGTGCCCAATAGCATGGATTCATATTTAGCAAGCCCAATCCAGTTGCCTCTGTCTCTGAAACTCTAACTTCTCTGCAACAGAGATCAATATTATGCTCACAATGTAGTGTTGTTTTCCAAGGAAATCATCCTGGACATTGGAATTTTCCTATTCTGAAAGGCTAGTGGTTCACTCTTATGAAGATAATACCTATTCCAGATAGAAGTTTGCCTTTCCTAAGAGAGCCTCAGCCAGGAGCTTATAAAATACTTTATTCACAGGAATCCAACACAGCATAATATCTGACCAGGAGACCTGATTTAGAGCAAAAGTGCAGGAATGGACCTATGACTATGGGTCCAATTGGTATATCACATACCAGATGCAGCCAGGCTCAAAAAATGCCAAAATGGCAACTGAAGTACCAACTTTGTCTGTCTGCCTGCTTGTCTATATTTATTTGTCAGAGTAACATACCAAAAATTGAAATAGTGATTATTTCTCTATGGCAATTTTTATTTTCTTATTTTTACTTACCCGTATTTTCTATAGTTTCTAAATGTGTTAGTGTTAAGTTGAAGGGGAAAAGGTAAAGAAAACTCTTTCATTGCTTCAGAAAATAGCCTTCTAACTTCTGAGCTCCAGAATCTTTGCCTTTTCTCTCTTGAACTTTCTAAAGCCTATGTGGCTCTTTTATCACCATAAAAATCTGGTGCTTTCAGAAACACTTCTTACCACAGAAATCTGTATCACGGAAGCATTTGTCTCCCATTGTCCTGGACTCTCTGAATCTGTCATTGTTCTTCTATCAGGGTTCTGAGTGCTTCTTGTAGAATCTGGCAAAGAAGTTTACCTGGTACTTTCTGAATTCTAGAAGCCTGCTAGTATTTATCTCAAGTCCCAGAAACTCCTATTCCACAGTGAATCTGTGTTATTTATTGCTGTATAACAAATTACCCCCAAATTAGCAGTTAAAGCAGTATTTCTTATCTCACACAGTTCCCAAAGGTCAGATCCAGGAACAGGTTAGCAGGGTAGATCTGGTTGGGATATCTTATGAAGTTGCAGTCAATGTCATCTGGAGCTGCCATCATGTCAAGCCTTGAATGATGCCAAGGAGCTGCTCCAAGATGACTCACTCACATGGTTTTTGGTTCAGTTCTTCATTGTGTGTATCTTTCCTCACCACATGGCAGCTGTTTTCCCCCAGAATAAGCAATCCAAGAGACAGTAACCTAGATAGAAGCCGCAATTGCAATATCTTTTATAGCCTAGTCTTGGAATTAACACATCAATTATGTCATATTCAGTTTGTTAGAAGCAATTCACTGTGTCTAGCCCATACTTAAAGGAAGGGAAGACTCTTATAGAGAGTAGCAAAGAATTTATGGATATATTTTAAAACCACAGAATCCAACTTAGGAAAGACTTCCAGATGTAGCAGAATCCACCCATCCCATTAGTTTCCTCTGAAGCTTAACACTGTCTCCAGGGAATAGTGGCAAATTGCTGAGTTCAAACCTAGCTAGGTATTCAGAAACCTGTACACCGTATACACTTATTATCTTCCTGAGCTGTGGAAGCCATCACTTATTCCTTCTCTTCAGTACATGTGGATAATCCTGGGGTGTCATCAGGTCCTTGAATTTTAAAAAAGCACCCTTTAACTACCAACCACGCTGTTATTTTTCTCAAGCTCCAGAACTGTGTTGAGATTTGAGGTCACAAAATACAAAGAAAAGCCACAGAATATAAAAAGGATAGGCTTTTCACTCAGGAAGAACCACTAATTTATTCTTTGTTCAAATAAATAAATTAAAAACAAATAAAAATCAGTTTACAGGAGTATTCAGCAATAGTGTATGAAATGGGATATTTGTAATCCGTAGGCCTGAAAAGTATGGAAGGAAAGATTTGGGTTCAGTGATCAGTAAAAGTTTGATGAAGAGCTGATTACTATTAAACTAAATCTGTTTCCAGGCATCACTGGAAACAGGAACTAGATTATTCTTCTGCCAGAAACAGCAACAACAACAACCAGACAAAATGCTTTTGAAACTTAAAAAATTACCTTAAGAAACTAGAAAAAGAAGAGCAAATTAAGTTCAGAATACACAGAAGGGAAATAATGAAGATAAAACAGAAATAAAATAGAAAACAATACGGACTTCAAGCTGTATTACAAAGCTGTAATCATCAAGACAGCCTGGTACTGGCATAAGAACAGACACTCAGATCAATGGAACAGAACAGAGAACCCAGAAATGGACCCACAAACATATGGCCAACTAATCTTTGACAAAGCAGGAAAGAATATCTAATGGAATAAAGACAATCTCTTCAGCAAGTGGTGCTGGGAAACTGCACAGCAAAATGCAGAAAAATGAACCTGGACCACTTTCTTACACCATTCACAAAAATAAACTCAAAATGAATGAAAGACCTAAATGTAAGACAGGAAGCCATCAAAATCCTCAAGGAGAAAGCAGACAAAAACCTGTTTGGCCTTGGTGCAGCAACTTCTTACTCAACACGTCTCTGGAGGCAAGGGAAACAAAAGCAAAAATGAACTATTGGGGCCTCATCAAAATAAAAAGCTTCTGCACAGAGAAGGAAACAATCAACAAAACTAAAAGGCAACCGACAGAATGGGACAAGATATTTGCAAACAAACAAAAAAAACCCATAAAGATACAAACCATATGTTAAACCATAAACAAACAAAAAACTAATCATAAAGGGTTAGTATCCAAAATCTGTAAAGAACTTATCAAACCCAACCCCCAAAAAACAAAGAATCCAGTGAAGAAATGGACAGAGGACATGAATAGACACTTTTCCAAAGAAGACATCCAGATGGTCAACAGGCACATGAAAAAAATGCTCAAAATCTCTCATCATCAGGGAAATACAAATCAAAACCACAATAAGATACCACCTCACACCTGTCAGAATGGCTAACATGAACAACTCAGGCAACAAAAGATGTTGATGAGGATGTGGAAAAAGAGGATCTCTTTTGCACTGCTGGTGGGAATGCAAGCTGGTGCAGCCACTCTGGAAAACAGTATGAAGGTTCCTCAAAAATTAAAAGTAGAACTACCCTATGACCCAGCAATTGCACTGCTAGGTATTTATCCAAGGGATACAGGTATGATGTTTCAAAGGGGCATATGCACTCCAATGTTTATAGCAGCATTATCAACAGTAGCCAAATTATGGAAAGAGCCCAAATGTCCATCGATGGATGAATGGATAAAGAAGATGTGGTGTGTGTGTGTGTGTGTGTGTGCATGTATGTATATGTGTGTGTATACAATGGAGTATTACTTGGCAATCAAAAAGAATGAAATCTTGCCATTCGCAACTACGTGGATGGAACTTGAGGCATTATGCTAAGTGAAATTAGTCAAAGAAAGACAAATGTCATATGACTTCACTCATATGAGAACTTTTAGACATAAAACAGATGAACATAAGGTAAGGGAAGCAAAAATAATATAAAAACAGAGAGGGGGACAAAAACATAAGAGACTCTTAAATATGGAGAACAAACAGAGGGTTGCTGGAGGAGTTGTGGGAGGGGGATAGGCTAAATAGGTAAGAGGCATTAAGGAATCTACTCCTGAAATCATTGTTGCACTATATGCTAACTTAGTTGTAAATTAAAAAAATAAATTACATAAAAATAAAAATAAAATAGAAAACAATAGAGAAAAATCAATGAAACCAAAAGTTGGTTCTTTAAGATAATCAATAACATTAATAAACTAATAAATCTCTAGCCAGCTTGGTTAAGAAAAAGAAAGAGAGTATGCAAATTAACAATATCAAGAATGAAATTAGTGACATCACTAAAGATTCTAGAGCTATTAAAAAGATAACAAGGGAATATTATGAATAACTTTGTACTATAAATCCAACAGCTTAGATAAAATGGACAAATTCCTTGAAGGACAGGGCGCCTGGGTGGCTCAATCAGTTAAGAGTCAGACTTCAGCTCAGGTCATGTTCTCACAATCCGTGAGTTCGACCCCGCGTGGGGCTCTGTGCTGTCGTAACAGCTCAGAGCCTGGAGCCTGCGTTGGATTCTGTATCTCCCTCTCTCTCTGCCCCCTCCCCCACTCAAGCTCTGCCTCTCTCTCTCTCAAAAAATAAACTTGAAAAAAAATTCCTTGAAGGACACAAACTACTAAAATTTACTCAAGAAGAAAAAATTAACAGAGCCCTACATCTTTTAAAGAATTAAATTTGTGGTTAAAAACCTTCATACAAAGAAAACTCCACACCCAGATTGCTTCACTGTCAAATTGTAACTAACATAGAAGGAAGAAATAATACCAATTCTGCATAAACTCTCTCAGAAAATTGAAAAGCAGAGAGTTTTTCTCAACTCGTTCTATAAGGCTAGTATTATCCTGATACCCAAACCAGACAAAGACATTGTAAGAAAAGAAAACTTTAGACCAATGTCCTTTGTGAACATAGTGCAAAAATTCTAAAAATATTTTTACCAAGTCAAATCCAACAATATATAAATGGAATATTACATTATAGCCAAATAGGATTCATCCCAGGAATGCAAGCGTAGTTTAACATTTGAAAAACCAATCAAGGCAATTTATCATATTAATGAACAGAAAAAGAAAAGCTATAAGATCATCTCAATATATGGAGAAAAAACATTGAACAAAATCGAGCATCCATTGCCAATAAAAACTCTTACAAACTAAAATTAGAAGAGAACTTCCTCAACTTGATAATGACATATATCAAAAACCTATGGCTAACATCATACTTAATGGTGAAAGATAGAATGCTTTCCACCTAAGATTAGAGACAAGTCAATGATATTCATTCTCACCACTTCTATTCAACATTGTACTAGAGGTTCTAGTCAGAGTAGTAAATTAAAGAAGAGAAATAAAACACATCCAGATCAGAAAGAGCACAATTATCTTTATTCACAGATGAAATAGTTATCTATGTACAAAATCTGAAAGAATCTCCAAAAATACACTAGAGCAAATAAATGAGCTCGGTAAGGTCTCAGCACACAATATTAACCTACAAAAATCTATTGTATTCCTGTATTATTTCCAATAAACAATTGGAATTGAAATTTTAACATACTATTTACAATAGTATCAAAAATATGAAATACTTAGAGACAAATCTGACATAAGATGTGAAAGGCTTGTATATTGAAAACTATAAAATGTTATTGAAAAAAACACTAAATATATTGAAAGCCATACCTTGTACATGAGTCAAAAGACTCAATATTGTTCAGATGTCACTTCTCCCCCAATTTGTTCTCTAGATTCAATGCAATTCCAATGAAAATCTCAGTCAACGTTTTCATAGAAATTGATAAGCTAACTCTAAAATTCATGTGGAAATGCAAACATATTTTAATAGCCAAACAATTTTGAAAAAAGAAAAAAAGAACAAAGTTGGAGAGTAAATATTACCCAAATTCAAGACTTCTTATAAAGTTACACTATTCAAGACTATGTGATATTGGTGTAAAGATAGACAAATAAATTAATACAATAGATACTTTGGGAAAAACACCATATATTATGGACAACTGATTTTCAACAAACGTACAAAGTAAATTCAGTGAAAAACGAGAGTCTTTTCAACAAATGGTGTTGGAATAACTGTATATCCAGATACAAACCAATGAACTTAAATCTATACTTCATACCTCCCTCTCTCTCTGCCCTCCCCTGCTCGTACTCTGTCTCTCTCTATCTCTCTCCAAAATGAATAAACATTTAAAAAAAAGGCGGGGGGAGCCTGGATGGCTCAGTTGGTTACACGTCCGACTTTAGCTTAAGTCATGATCTCACGGTTTGTGAGTTCAAGCCTCGCATAGGGCTCTGTGCTGACTGCTCAGAGTCTGGAGCCTGCTTCGGATTCTGTGTCTCCCTCTCTTTCTGCCCCTCCCTGCTCACACTCTGTCTCTTTCTCTCTCTCCAAAATAAATAAACATTAAAAACAATCTATACCTCATGCTATATGCAGAAATGAACTCAAAATGGACCATAACCTAGATGTAAAATCTAAAAAAATTATGCTTCTGAAAAAACAGTGTAAAATGTTTGTGATCTTAAGTTAGGTAGACATTTCTAAGATATAATACCAAAAGAATAATCCATAAAATAAAAGCGATAAATTAGACTTCATCAAAATTAAACATTTTTATCTTCAAAAGATATTGTTTAGGAAATAAAAATGCAAGCCACTGACTAGGAGAAACTCAATAAAGAGACAAATAATCCAATAAAAAATGAGCAAAAGATTTGAATATCTTCACCAAAGAAAATACATGGATGGCAAAAAAGCACATAAAAAGATGCTCAATATTATTAGTCATTAGGGAAATGCAAATTAAAACCATACCTACCACTATGCAGCCATTATAATGAAAAAATAGATATGAAGTATCAGGGTGCCTGGGTGGCTCAGTTGGTTGGGCGTCTGATTTCATATCAGGTCATGATCTTATGGTCCATGGGTTCGAGCCCCACATCAGGCTCTGTGCTGACAGCTCAGAGCCTGGAGCCTGTTTTGGATTCTGTGTCTCCCTCTCTCTCTGCTCCTCCCCTGCTTGTGCCCTGTTTCTCTCTCTCTCTCAAAAATAAATACTAAAAACTTTTTTTAAAAAAACCTATTATTTCTTAAAAAAAAAGATAATATGATATATTGACGATGTGGAAAAACTGAAACTTCATACTCTGTTTATGGGAATATAAGACAATATCAACTGGTTTGGAAGTCTTTTAAGAAGTTAAATATACACTTATCACATGATCAAGCCAAACTCCTAGGTATTTACCCAAGAGGAAAGTCAACATAAGTGTATACAAATACTTGTACCTGAGTGTTCATAACAGATTTATTTGTAATAGTCAGAAAGTTGGAACAACCCAAATGTTAATGGATAAATGTGCAAACAAATTGTGATATAGCCATACAATGGTGTACTACTCAGAATAGAACACAATGAACTATTGATACATACAACAACGTGAATGAATCTCAAAATAATTATGGTAAGTAAAAGAATTCTGACTAAAATAAAATGAAAAGTGTACATACATACTGTGTTATTAAAACTCTAGACAATGCAAACTAATCTATGGTGATAGAAAATAGATTAGTGGTTACCTGGTTAGGGAGTAGCTAGGGAGAGGATCCATAGGGACATGAAAACTTGTATAAGTGATGAATACATTGCCTATTTTGACTGTGGTGATTGCTTCACAGGTGTCTACATACATTAAAACATCAAATTGTACATTTCAAACATGTACAGTTTACTGTATACCACTTACACCTCAATAAAGGTATTTAAAATTTGTAAAAGTGATAGTTTACCAAGGACTTGAAGGAAGTAAGGAAGTTAGTGTTATGGATAGTTAATGTGAGGTTTTAAAAAATTTTTAACTAGGGGCGCCTGGATGGCTCAGTCTGTTGAACGTCAGACTCTTGATTTCAGCTCTGGTCATGATCCGAGGGTTGTGGGACCAACCCCTCCCCCCACCCATTTGGGCTCTGCTCTGAGCATGAAGCCTGCATGAGATTCTCTCTCTCTCCCTCTGCCCCTCTCCCCACTCATGCACGCTCTCTCTAAAATAAAAAAAAAATTTTTTTAATCACAATGAGACACAAATGAAAGGATACTAAGAGAGAGAGTTGTAAAAGAGGTTAGTTTTGTTTTGTTTTATTGCAAATGAGGAGTGTGCATGTGTGTGTGTCTGTGTATGTGTGCATGTGTGATATTTTGTAATTCAACCAGTCAAAGCTTTGATACTAACCACACTACCCTTGCCTGTCCACCTGAAGGTGAGCTTGCTCAATGATCTATATGGGACTGGGCCCCAGAGTGAGTTCTTTTAGCTAGCCAATGAGCATCAACAACAGGAGGGATGTCCTTTCCCTCCGCCAAACCCCTGCCAAACTAAGCAAACACATGTTCCAAAACAGGAAGATGTTCGGATGATTTCTATTACTTTCAAAAGTTATGAATCCATGGTGATGGCCAGTCTTGGACTCTTACTTGAGACCCTGAGGGACTGACAGGTTTCTCCTCAGTCTTTTGTAGAAACACAAAAAACAAGCATTGCTTTTTATACTAAGAAGCTTAAAGCAGGGTTTTTATGGATGCTTCATAAATTTTCCTTTATTGCAAAGATGAGTCCTATCTTCTTGGAAGGACCACAGATCTTGGTGTACCTTACGAATAATAGACAACAGTTACAGCCTGTTCATCTTACCTCCTTTCCATGAAGAGAGAGAGAAAGGGACAGAGAGACACAGAGAGAGATACAGAGAGAGAGACAGAAAGAAAGACACACACACACACACACACACACACACACACACACACACACACACACAGAGTCATTATATAACAATGTTAGGGGCAACAGGATCCCCTCTATCTCCCCCATGGATTTTCTCAGGATTGCACATAGACAAAGGTCTGGAAGGAGACACAAGAAACCATCCATGGTTACCCACGGGCAGTTAGAATAGAGAAGATGAGGGTAGGAAGACTTTCTGTGTCTTTTGGATATTTCATGAGTGCTTATACTCTTGGAATTAAAGCTCTCTTAAAAAAATTATTCCTGCTGTGAATTAGTCCTGTATGCCTGTTAGGTGTGTATGTTGAAATAGACCCAAAAATATAATCTGAGGAAAATCTTTGCCCTGAATTTTCTAGTTCTACCTCCATGCAAAAGTTTGGTGGCTTTATATTTTGGCATACTGGTTAGATGTTTTCCTTTCATAAAGGGTATTAATTCTATGTTGATTATGCTTAATTACACCATACAACTTCTATATTTTAGATTATTTTTAAGTGTTTATTTATTTAATTTGAGAGAGAGATAGAGAGGGAGAAAGAGAGAGAGAAAGTGCCAGCAGAAAGAGAGGGAGAGAGAGAATCCCAAACAGGTGCTGTGGTGTCAGTGCAGAGCCCGACATGGGGCTCGAACTCGTGAACCATGAGATCATGACCTAAGCCAAAATCAAGAGTCGGACACTTAACTGACTGATCTACAACTGACTGAGCCACCCAAGCGCCCCTAGATTCTTCTCAGAAAATATAACCTTGAGTTATCTGGTGTTGAATTATTAGCAAAAGTTTTGCTATAAAAATCACATCCAGGGAGAATGGCCCAATGGGAATGGGCTCCTTCTCCAGACATTTAAATTCTGTCAGGTTTGGAGATAGATCCTTGGAGAGATTTCTGGGGCCGCATTGTCTCAACATCCATCTCCCTCAGGACATGCCCTTTTCTGTCCTATATTTTGTCATTGTGCCTTGAGTGTACACTGAGAGGTGTTTTAAGAAACAACCACATTACATCTATCATTGTATATATGGTAGGATTGTTATTGAGAACATTATCTAGATATCACAATAATATAGGAAAAGCTGTGTTTCTTCCTGAGCATCTGGTCCTCTTTTATCTTTTGCTATTCACACTATAAATCTTGCAGTAGCTCTGCTTTCCCTTCACTACTATGCAACTCTAAGCCAAATTTGTGTGCTTCCTAGTGCCTATACAGAAGTACAGGGATGAATTTCAGTGCCTGGATGTTATACATTATACTATATTATACATTATATTACATTAATTAAATTTTTTCATGTTTATTTTTGAGAGAGAGAGAGAGAGAGAGAGAGAGAGAGAGCAGGAATGGGGAAGAGAAGAGAGGGAGACACAGAATCTGAGGCAGGTTCCAGCCTCTGGGCTGTCAGCACAGAGCCTGATGTGGGACTTGAACTCACAAACTGTGAGATCATGACCTGAGCTGAAATTGGACACTTAAACACCCAGACACCCCTATTTTTCTGCTTTTTAAAAATGTCTTACTTATTTTTGAGAGAGAGAGAGCAAGTGGGGGAGGGACACAGAGAGAGAGGGACAGAAGATCCAAAGTGGGTTCTGTGCTGACAGCAGAGAGCCCAATGTAAGGCTCAAACTCATGGACCATGAGATCAGGACCTGAGCCGAAGTAGGATGCTCAATCAATTAAGTCACCCAGGCACCCCAGTATTTTTCTACTTTTTAACTTTCTCTTTGCCCCTTTTCCTCATTTATGTTAATACATTTTTATTGTTATGTATCATGTATTTCTATAAATGATTCCAAAGCTCCACCCCTTCCTTTTTTTGAATAAAGAGTAATAAGGGATCCACTTTCACTTTGGAGTACAAATTTGCTAAACCTCTCATGATTCAAACTAGGATTCCAAAGTCTTCAACAAGGCTTCTGACTATACCATATTAATACCATTGTCTTCAACATTAACATTAAACCCTGTTGTCACAACACTAGAGTGACCATGAGAATCACAGACCCCTATGAAGTCAACATCGTCTAGATCAAGCTATTATGTTTTGGTTAGTGACAAAAAAAAAAAAAAAAAGTCGTAAGCTTAAGCTTATGGACTTATGCTCCAGACTAAGTTAATTTATTTATTTTTCAAAATATTTATTACTAGTTTACTATGTACCAGGCATGCAGTTAGGTTCTATAGATACAATAGTAAACAAAAACCAGACAGGGCCTACGTCCTCAAAGAGTTTATAATCTAAAAGTGAAAAAAAAAAACCACTAGTCTTATAATCCCACAAATGTACTTACTTGTCATGAACAGGCTTTGGGAGCATGTGATGTGGGATCAGAACCTGTCTTGGGAGTCAGGGAAGACTTGTTTGAATTGATATCTTGCAGGACAACTAGGAGTTTGGGGAGAGGATAAGAAAAGGCAAGAAGCATTTGGGGAAGTGAGAACAGCATTTGCAAAAGCCTTGTGGCAGGATGGAGCACAGTGCAATGGAGGAACTGCAAGAAAAGCCCTGTGGGTAAATGCAGACATTTGAGGGACAGTGGTGCTAGCTGAGGCTACAGGAGTATGCAAGTGGAACCGAGTAAACCACTGAACTGTTTTAAATAATGACTAACTGTGTGAGCTATGATAAGTGATCCAACTTTTTAAAGCCTGTTTTCCTGGCTGTAGAACACTGATCTTTTTCTTTTTTTTTTAATATTTATTTATTTTGAGTGGAGGGGAGTGAGTGAGGGAAGGACAGAGAGAGAGGGGAAGAGAGAGAGAATCCCAAGCAGACTCCACGATGTCAGCACAGAGCCATGAACTGTGAGATCATGATCTGAGCTGAGATCAAGAGTTGGTCGCTTAACTGACTGAGCGACTCAGGGGCCACAAGAACACTGATCTTTAACCGCATGGTGATGCTGAGCTACCTACCAAGCTACTGTTAAAGTTACAAGGGGATTTAAGCTAAACTTTCTCTAGGGACCAGCATACTGGAAATTTCCATTTACCTAAGGGAAAAACCATTTACTTTTGGCGGGGGGGGGGGGGGGGAGACCCTTGGGGAATTTTTTTGTTTTTTGTCTTTTAATCAAATTATGCACAGTGAAAGAACAGTCTCACATGTAAATAGTCTTGTGATGATAGCCAAAAGGGAAACAGTGTCTGCCCCACCGTCTTGGTACCAATGCTTTTACTTAACGGTTTTGTTAATGTCCACAGAAAACTTACAATATGCAAGACACTTTCAGCTATGTTATTTTGTTTAATTCACACAAGTGGCCTATGACTTAAGTATCATTTTTAATCTTTTAGAGATAAGAAAACTAGTAACCAGAGAAATTAGATAACTTACTCAAAAATACATAACTGAAAAATTATAGAACTGGAATTCAAACTCAGGTAGTCTGATCCAAATCCACAAAGATATCACTCACCACGGGCACCTCAACAAGACTGGATGTGGTCCAAAGTTGCCTGTCAGACCTTACAGTGACAATGAGGAAGGAAAGGAAAAATTGTATCCACCAGTACTCATTCCATGAGCCTGATGTAAAATAAATCTTATCTTTTCAGAAAATGACCTCAACTTCTGCTATCAACCCCCATCAGGTAAGACATGACCATACTATGTCTCTTCCTACACACACCCGCCTATGATAAAGCTTAATATATATATTAGGCACAGTAATATATTAATGATAATAATAAAAAAGAACAATTATAATAATATACTGTAATGAAAGTTATGTGAATATGGTGTTTCTCTCTCTCTCAAAACATCTTATCATACTGTACTCACCCTACTTCTTGTGATGTTGTGAGATGATTAGATGTCTATGTGATGAGATGAAGTAAGGTGAATGACATGGGCATTGTAACGTAGTGTTAGGCTGCTACTGACCTTCTGAGAGTATGTCAGAAAGAGGATCATCTGCTTCTGGCTCGCGGTTGACCATGGGTAACTGAAACTGTGGGAAGCGAAACCACAAATGAGGGAGGACTGGTCCCCCAGCTTAAAAAAAGGAAATGAAATAGATAAACCCTTCTGCCAATAAAGATAAAAGATTCTGTTTCCCCAGTTGACTTTTACAGGGAGTGAGTTCTGTAAGACCTGTACTTTATAAAGAGAAGGGAGGGGCGCCTGGGTGGCGCAGTCGGTTAGGCGTCCGACTTCAGCCAGGTCACGATCTCGCGGTCCGCGAGTTCGAGCCCCGCGTCGGGCTCTGGCCTGATGGCTCAGAGCCTGGAGCCTGTTTCCCGATTCTGTGTCTCCCTCTCTCTCTGCCCCTCCCCCGTTCGTGCTCTGTCTCTCTCTGTCCCAAAAATAAATAAACGTTGAAAAAAAAAATTAAAAAAAAAAAAAAAGAGAAGGGAAATATCACCCAACGTTCATATCTGTAGAACTTGGCTTGCATTCTGTAATGAAGGAGAATATAACATCTGTCAATACTTTTATTTTTATTTTTTTTTAATTTTTTTTTCAACGTTTATTTTTTGGGACAGAGAGAGACAGAGCATGAATGGGGGAGGGGCAGACAGAGAGGGAGACACAGAATCAGAAACAGGCTCCAGGCTCTGAGCCATCAGCCCAGAGCCTGACGCGGGGCTCGAACTCATGGACCGTGAGATCGTGACCTGGCTGAAGTCGGATGCTTAACCGACTGCGCCACCCAGGCGCCCCAATACTTCTGTTTTAATAAGAAAACTACCTTTACAAGAAAATCAGACCCGCAATGGGATGGAATAGGATGTCCTAGACATGAGTTCTAACAGTGCAGGATTATTAAGAAGCAAGCTCTCCAATCCTGCTGAGTCAATGGACAGGATCTATTTTCAGTTCTCAACTTGTCCTGAGATGCTGTAAGTCCCTTGCCAAGACCTGAATCAGTGCAACATCTGTGAGAACCAATTAAGAACACCACATCACCTAGGAAGAGAGCAACAGAGTGCTGTGAATTCTTATTTGAATAAAAGTATCCAAAAGTGAAGAAAATTAGCCAGCTCTCTAGTCATGCAGTCAAATTTTTTGTTAACAAAAGGAAAAAAAGGAGGACCTGCTCTGGTTGCTCCAATTCAATATTCCCTCAGAAACTAGATTTCTTCTTTCCTACTTCTCCTGACAGCATCAAGTTGGACACCATTTGTGAACGACATAGGCATTTGTCCTGAGAATCAAGGTTTCCTTGTAGACATCTTTGCTTGGGTGCTTGATTCTGTCATCTCTTGCAGAGGCTGGACTCTTACCTCCTGATCACCTGTTTGCTCACTGGGTTCCTAACCATCTGCCTAGTTTTTGACATTCCTGGTCATTTAAGGCATTCTTTTGGGATTTCTGGTCAATTTGGTGTCTTTGCCTGATTTCTGGCACATTCTGAATTCTGCCTCTATTTGGTTCTTGCGTACTGATTTTTCCTGTTGTTTGGTTTTTGTGTACTTCTCTACTTCTGTTTTTCCATGCCTGTCCCTACTGCCTAGCAGATATTCACTTTCAACTTCCCTTACCTGCTTGATTTTTTTCAACCTGTTTTTACAAAGCACCACCAATTCCAGAACTGACATTTTTAGAGTTTTAGGTGTAGCGATCAAGAGGAAATACCCTTTTGGAAAGAGGAAATGCAAGATTGGAGTATAGGGTTGCTAGCTTTCTTTAGATTTGAATCTCAGGAAAACAATAATAGGGAACATAAAGTTAAAAAGATCTGAATTCAGGGCCGCCTGGGTGGCTCAGTCGGTTGAGCGTCTGACTTCAGCTCAGGTCATGATCTCACAGCTCGTGAGTTCGAGCTCCGTGTCGGGCTCTGTGCTGACAGCTCAGAGCCTGGAGCCTGCTTTGGATTCTGTGTCTCCCTCTCTCTGCCCTTAACCCATTCTGCCTCTGTCTCTCTCAAAAATAAATAAACATTAAAAAAAAATTTTTTTAAAGATCTGAATTCAAAAGAAAGATACTTATCATTGGTGAAACAGACAATAAAATACAAATCATCTAAGAAGAATGTAAAATAATAAATATGATAGATCACTGATTCTTAATAATATTCTATTTTTCATATCAAGAAAATCTTGTTCCTTTAAACTAACTGCTTTTAGTTTATTACCAAATTTTTAATATGTGAATTCAGATATGTTTTAATGGGTAAATATCTTAACATTTACAAACACTTATAATAGAGAATGTATTTTTAGTGTGCCATATTTGAAATGTGTTTATTTTTTTTATTTTTTTATTTTTTTTTAACGTTTATTTATTTTTGAGACAGAGAGAGACAGAGCATGAACGGGGGAGGGTCAGAGAGAGGGAGACACAGAGTCTGAAACAGGCTCCAGGCTCTGAGCTGTCTGCACAGAGCCCGACGCGGGCCCGAACTCACGGACTGTGAGATCATGACCTGAGCTAAAGTCAGCTGCTTAACCCACTGAGCCACCCAGGCGCCCTGAAATGTGTTTAATTTCAAATCTAACTGAACTGTGCTATTTTCATAGGGATATACAGCCTCCTTTGGAAAAGCTTAATTTTAAGTTGTAGGAATTTTTATTATTTTTTTTTAAATTTTAAGTTGTAGGAATTTTAATTCTTTTTAAAATATTTTTAATGCTTATTTATTTTGAGAGAGAGAGAGAGCAGGGGAGGGGCAGAAAGGGAGGGAGAGAGAAAGAATCTCAAGCAGTCTCCGTGCTGCCACCACAGAGCCCAATGTGGGGCTTGAACTCATGAACCACGAGATCATGACCTGAGCTGAAATCAAGAGTCGGATGCTTGGGGCGCCTGGGTGGCGCAGTCGGTTAAGCGTCCGACTTCAGCCAGGTCATGATCTCGCGGTCCGTGAGTTCGAGCCCCGCGTCAGGCTCTGGGCTGATGGCTCGGAGGAGCCTGTTTCCGATTCTGTGTCTCCCTCTCTCTCTGCCCCTCCCCCGTTCATGCTCTGTCTCTCTGTCCCAAAAATAAATAAACGTTGAAAAAAAAAAAAAAAGAGTCGGATGCTTAACTGACTGAGCCACCCAAGGGCTCCTAAAAGAGTTAATTCCTAAGTTACACATATAGCAAGCTATTCCATACCATCAATATATTTTTCTTTTTTTTTTTAAGTTTATTTATTTATTTTGAGAGATAGGGTGCAAGTGGGGAAGGGGCGAGGGAGGGAGAGAGGGAGAGGGAAGTGAGAGAGAGAGAGAGGGAAAGAGAGAAGGAGAGAGAGAGAATCCCAAGCAGGCTCCACACTGCCAGCGCAGAGCCCAATGCGGGGCTTAAACCCACAAACCGCAAGATAACAACTCGAGCCGAAGTCAGATGCTTAACCAACTGAGCCACCCCGGCAGCCCTCAATATATATTTCTTGTAATTAAATGGGCAACTCACTCTTGTCCCTTCAAAAATAATAAATTATGTGACTCTAGAATTTTAGAGTTGGAATTTTCCTTGGAATCAGAAAAAACAAATTCCGTCATTTCTATATTTTCCATAAAAGTATACCCTTTGTTTTATTTTAAAGTGAACAGAGCAAAGCAGCAGAAATATGTAGGGAGTCAGACATCCTGTGGTAGAATTCTGACTGTGCACCTTCATAGCATGACCTTGGGCAAATTACCCAACCTTTCCTTACCTGAGAAAGATTTTTAACCAATTCCAGCTCCACAGTCTATGACCCAGGGCCAAGTCATCCTTGCACTGGTTTCACCTTGATAATATCCTAGACTTTAACTCTCTTCGTGTGTTCCTACCCTTATAATTAAATCTTTGCCTTGGTCTCTGTTCCACAATTTATCTTCCAATTGCCTGCCCAGTACAGCTGTCACCTCTAGATTTGGAGCCCTGCCCTTTACACAGGTCGTGATTATAGAACCTGACAATCTTTGGACAGTCCTGCCAGTTACCACCTCCAGTCTGCTGGTCTGAATCCCAGAAAACTATCTCCCTCTGAGCTATTTGATTTTGTGTCAACTTGACTGTGTGTTCAACTGCTGCCTTTGGCCACCCACTGACAACTGCTTTGATGAACTATGGCCTGATACCTTGAAATATTTTGAGCACTTGTTAACATGTCAGTAACCCCAAGTTCCAATCCTATCCCAGTGGATATGTTCAAGTCTGGTTCTCTTCCCTTCTCTGGTATTAGTGGGCAAAACTCAGCCTACTTCCAAGGTGCCAGATATGCGATTCTATATGGTGTGAACCTATAGTATCAAGAAATTGTTAAGCTGTGTTCATTATAATCTGTTTAACAAGACAGAGACATAGGTGACATAGTTTAAAAAGATCTCTATTGATGTAACAATGGTCAAAATTATTACAAGAGCTGGTACTTAAAGGAACTAGTTTTGTTTACTAAAAAAATTGTGTAGGAAAGCTCATTCCCCTAAAACTCAAAAGTGGATTTTTACCTAAACTTTTTTGGGAGGGTTTGTTGAAGATGTTGGCTCTCCATGAATTTGTTGAATAAGAAATTTCACAGGAATGGTGTAAATTTATCTATTTACCCAGTTATGCTTTTGAAGTAAAAAACTCCTTTTATTGAATTTTTCACTTAAAAAAAAAAAGTGATTGCTCATGGTTTTCCAGCATGGCATTTTTAGTCATGGATGTGTGTGTATTAGCTAAGAACTTTATAACATATAGCCTCATTTAATCATTACATGGGTTTATTAACCTACTATTAAAGATGAAACTGAGGCATGGAAATTTTAAGTAACTTGCTCGAGAAGGTCACACAGTTAGAAAGTAGTGGAACCAGACAAACAGAATCTGTCTCCATTTTTAACCTGTTTTTAGCTCCTAATCACTACATGGAAATAAGAAACACTGGGGAAAAAAAGGAAAAAAAAAAAAAAACTTGGGAAAAGATAAGGAATATGCTCCATAAGAAGTCTGAACTCTCATTACATTTTCTGAATTGGTTGGTTCTGACTGGATTTTACTGGGGGTAATCAGTGAGGAAACATCTGGGTCTCCTAAGATCTCTGCTGTCGTCTGAGAGAATTGGATGTTTCCTGGATTTGGATGGTTATTCCTGTGCTCAAGAGAACTGGGAAATATTTTGGACTGGTCTTCAGAAGGAAGACAACACCACAATCACCCTAATAAACAGTGCTCTGTAGTGTGATACCAGGGCACCTCTTGCTGTATTAAGTATGCAATTTTCCCCTTCTGTAGAGAGCATGACATATCTTTATACATAAAATAGGGAAACCAGATTGTGGAATGCATTTAAATGTTATAACTTTGACAATTATTCTATAGGAGATTCCATAGGAGACCATTGCAGACCATTGCAGAGGCTGAAAAACTCTCAGTTTCAGGATAAGTTGATATCCTGCTGAAGACCATAACCCACCATTATAAAGCAAACTCTTCAATAACTTCAATAACTAACAAGTTTTTTTTTCCCCAGCAGGTGCTCAGAGAATAGTTGTTTTCATGATTAATCTGAAGGTGTCCTGAGAAATGCCATCACTGCAGCCATGTAACAAGTTTTATATGATAATTTCTGATATGCTTGCTATGGTCATTGTGAATTCTTGATGTAAGTCTTTTACTACCATGTTTTCACTGGAGGAATTTTAATTTTCAGAATTAGAGTGTTATGCCTCAAGTCAGACAAAATCTTAGCACCAAATTATTATAGGCTGTTCCTTTTCTTGAGGAATGATTCCCAAAAAACTATAACATTTCTTCAGGGAATGTACCAATAAGAATAAGAAATAGAATAAGACTGTCATTCAACTGTGATTCAGTTTCAGATTTTGAATGTTATTTTTAAGTTAAAAACGTCTTTAAAACCTATTCTATTTTTTTATTTTTTTGTCCTCCTAGACAGCCTCATTTATTCATTCATTCTTTCAGCAAAACCTTCTACACACCAGGTGCTGTGCTAGGTATTAAGGACATAATATGAATTAGAATTTGCTGTCAAATTGTAATCATTCCTTTTTTAAAGCATTCTATATTTAAAAACCAGATACACAAAATGCCTGTTCTACTTCATATTAAATTTCTTGTGTTCTATACTCCTAACATAATTTTATAACATTTTTGACACAATAGATTGGTAATATTTGATAGTGGTATCAATGGACAATTAGAGAATCATCGTATTTTTAAAAATCAATATCCAATTTGCCTTATTTATTTATTTATTTATTTATTTATTTATTTATTTTACATTTATTTATTTTTGAGAAACAGAGTGAGACAAAGCGTGAGCGGGGCAGGGGCAGAGAGAGAAGGAGACACGGAATCCAAAGCAGGCTCCAGGCTCTGAGCAAGTGGTCAGCACAGAGCCTGATGCGGGGCTTGAACCCACAAACCACGAGACCATGACCTGAGCCGAAGTCGGACACTCAACGGACCGAGCCACCCAGATGCCCCCCAATTTGCCTTTTCATTGAGGATAAATGTGTGCCCTGTCTTTCATTTTAGCTTCTTTCTTTCTTTCTCTCTCTCTTTCTTTCTTCCTATGAAGTCTTTTATTTTAACGCCCCTTCTCTCATTTCAATCTTATGTTCTCATGACTATATCACAACAGACTTAATTTTTCCTGGGGTGCAAATTCAGTCACCACTTGCCTTACCATTCTAGTGCATGGTAGTGACTGAATTTGCACCCCAGGAATCAGTGTAAATAAATTATTAATTAGTCTGTCCTGTTCTCTGGGGAATCTCACATAAAACAGGGGCTGTTTTTTCATTGAATCTCTAATTCAGAGTCTAATCTCTTCTATTCTCTCTACTCATCCTTTTCCTGCTTCCCATTTTGAAGCTTCAAAGAAATTCCTGATTGTGTCTACTTTCCCAAATCACTCACAAAGAGGTTAACTCAGAGGTTGCAAAGTCAGATGCCTACAGGGACCAGCCTGGAAAGAGAAATAGTGCTAGGGGCTGAGGCAGCAATATTAGGGAGTGAGGGGAGACTGGGGCAAACCCCAGAGCACCGGCCCAGATAAGAGGAGGGTGCTGTATTCAGCACCAGTTCATTGTTGCTGACTGAATGATGAAATCTTTGGTTGGCTGATCATCTAATTTTCACAAGAGTCAGAAATCTGGATCTTTATGTAAAATGTGTCAATCTGTAAATGTTGGACCACCCAAACAAAACATGCCTGCCCAGGGCTGCCATTAGCAACCTCGGCTGTCACTGGTATTGAATTCAAAGAACTAAAAGCACCATAGGTTTTTGAAATGTCCTTGAAGAATGTGAGTTGGATTTGTGACCCAACCCCACACTCAAGGGAAAAGGAAAAGGAAAAGGAAGATTTCTTATCAGGGTTGTGGTTTGATATTTGTCTAATTTGTGCATTTTCATTAATCTAATCAGTACATTGTCATTCTACAGTTTTTAAAAATGTAATAAAGCAATCCATCTTTTATATAAGAAAAGGGGGGATGAAATATATATTCAATTTAAAAATACATATTCAATTTTGCTTTTATTTATATAAAGGAACACTGGCACGGGAAGAATACATTAAAAATTAATGAATGATTATCTTTATAGGGTAGGGACAAGGAAGAAAGGCATGAATGTGGGATTAAGACTTCTCAATCTATACTTTTAAAAAAAAAATTTTTTTTTTAACGTTTATTTATTTTTGGGACAGAGAGAGACAGAGCATGAATGGGGGAGGGGCAGAGAGAGAGGGAGACACAGAATCAGAAACAGGCTCCAGGCTCTGAACCATCAGCCCAGAGCCTGACGCGGGGCTCGAAGTCACGGACCGCGAGATCGTGACCTGGCTGAAGTCGGACGCTTAACCAAGTGCGCCACCCAGGCGCCCCATTATTTTTAAATGCCAATATTTACAATGTAACATTGAAATGGTTTCCTTTACAATTGTTTTATTTTATGATAAAAATTTTGGACACTGATATATAAATAGGGATAGATGTATTTTTCAAAATTCTTTTGAGAGTATATAAACCAAAAGGTTTAAAGACTACTGAAAGTTCAAGACTATTTTCCTACACAGTTGACCCTTGAGTTACATCGGGGTTAGGGGTGCCAACTCCCCCACTGTGCAGTCAAAGATCTGTGCATAACTTTTGACTCTCCAAAAACTTAATATCCTACTATTGACCTGAAGCCTTACCAATAACATAAATAGTTGGTTAACACATATTTTGTACATTATATTATTATATGCTATATTCTTACAGTAAACTAAGCTAAAGAAAACAATATTAAGAAAATTGTAAAGAAGAAAAAATACACTTAGACTACTGCACTGCAAAAAATATGCGTATGAGGGATCAGCAAAGTTCAAACCCATGCTGTTCAAGGGTCACTTGTACTTGAATTAATGGGGTCACTCCTTTGCCCATGGAAGGCCAAGTTATGTTCCATGATGAAAAATTAGCACCTCTGAATACTATCATATGGATTAGTTTTGGATTAGCTAGCTTTTACTTACAAAAACAGAAAACTTTTAAGTTCTATAAGAATGAGTGCCAGGTAAACAGGTAAATTTAGATGTCTATCAGATAGGTCCAACATACAAATTCAAGAATTTGCAGGGCTACTGTAATGAGAGTGCAAAGGAAGGCCAAATCAAGAGGCAGTTTCTTACTCAAATTTGCCATAGGCCAATCTGCTTGGGTCCATCTAGGAACACATAAAGGTGGATTTAAAATCAAAAGTATGAAGCCCCTGGGTGGCTCATTAGGTTAAGCGTTCAACTCTTGATTTCGGCTCAGGTTATGATCTCACCGTTGTGAGATTGAATTCTTCATAGGGGCTCTGCTGTCAGCACAGAGCTTGCTTGGGATTCTCTCTCCCTCTCTCTCTCTGCCCCTCCCCTGTGCTCTTTCTCTCTCTTAAATTAAATAAATAAACATTAAAAAAAAAAAAAAAACACAGCCAAAAGTACAAGTCCAGTGGTATGAGGGCTCATCAAACCCACCTATAATGATGCACCCAGAGTGGACCCTAGGGGATTGCTCTAGCCCCATGTTTCTCTCTCAGGCTCCTAGAACACGTGATGACAGGAAAAACAACCCAAATTTGAAATGAAAATGATGTAAACTAATTTTCCCCTTTCAAATAAGAAAGTATTAACTACATTTAATCTTTGTTGACTCTAAATAAAAAACTGAGCAATCATTTCTTCTCATTAAGTTCAACAATTTGCCTTTGCTATCCCTGTTTATATACCTTACTACGAAAAAATTCCAGTCTCCCAAATCACCCTTCATCCTCCACCCACTGGCCCACTCAAGGCTCTTCATACCACCTTTTCTGAACACTTTTCCTACCATTCCCCAATTTCTGAGATCTTTCACTGCATATCCTCTGGAATTCATGGTCCTTCATCATCTGTATCCTCAATCTCCTCTCTGAATAGTTCCTTCACCTGTTCTAAAGCAAGCCTCGTTCACCTCCCTGTGGATGCCAATTTTCTCTGCAACCTTTCCAGAGACCTCATGCCCCTGGACTTGGAGGTGGAATAGGAATCCTCCTTGCTCTTCATTGCTTCTTTCAGGCTGTTCTTCCTCTCTCCTTCTGAACTTCTCTCCCTGCCCAGTAATTGTTTTGTTTTGTTTTAAGTTTATTTATTTATTTTGAGAGAGAGAATCCCAAGCAGATTCTGCACTGTCAGCTTGGAACCCCACGCAGGGCTCACTCTCATGAACCAAGAGATCATGACCTGAAAGTCAGATGCCCAACTGACTGAGCCACCCAGGTGCCCCTGTTTTGTTTTTTTAACTTGTGTCCTATGATGTTGTCACTCTCCTATTGTGGAAGTCACCTACTAACTCATGTATCACTCTGCCTTATTTTTCAAGGACTTTATCTTTTGGCTACTGGTACCTTCTCCAGCAATTAGCACCTCTCCTAATTCTAAGTCTTGTTTTTATTATATACATAGATCATCCTTATGACACTCTTTTTGACTCTCTTCCAATGACACTGTATTCCACACCCTTTAGGCATTTATTGCCATTGTTGTATTCCACTCTAGACTTCATTACTTCTCCAGGATCTTGTTTTGTTGGTTTTTTTTTTTAATGTTTTATTTATTTTGGAGAGAAAGAGAGACAGAGCGTGAGCAGGGGAGGGGCAGAGAGGGAAACACTGAAACTGAAGCAGGTTCCAGGCTCTGTGCTGTCAGCATGGAGCCTGACGTGGGGCTTGAACCCATGAACCATGAGATCATGACCTGAGTCGAAGTCGGATGCTTAACCAACTGAGCCACCCAGGCGCCCCGTCCATAATCTTGTTTTCATGCATCCCACTCTAATTCCCATGTTGTTGTGATCACTCTGCAGAAGAAGTAGGACAGACTCCTCCACCTCAAATTTGGTTTGGATGTTGAGACTGATGATGCCACACATATGTACCAAGAGAGTATGAAAAGGTTTATGGTGCACAGTTGGTGGAGTGTGCAGCTCTCGGTCTTAGGCTTGTGAGTTTGAGCCCCATGTTGGGTGTAGAGGTTATTTAAAAATAAAATCTTAAAAAAAATGTTTTATTACTCACACACAGAAGCTTTCTGTGGAGAGCTGGGCAGGTTCCTAGGCTGGTACAAATACAACCTAAGGGAGAAGAGAAAGGAGACTGTCTTAGGGTTTTATGGTGATTGATGGCTAGGACCAGAGTGAAGTTTCCCTTAAGTGGGCTGGGTCTCGAATGGTTTGAACTTTCTGCTAGCACCAAAGGAGCCATCTTATCAGTTTTCCCACATTGTAGGCCACAGGGAAGAGAAGAGGTGGGGCTTGAAAGCTGTCAGTGAATATAAAAAAATATATCTTTTTAGATTGTTGCCTTTTTTTAAAATTTTTTTTTCAGCATTTATTTTTTTTGGGACAGAGAGAGACAGAGCATGAACGGGGGAGGGGCAGAGAGAGAGGGAGACACAGAATCGGAAACAGGCTCCAGGCTCTGAGCCATCAGCCCAGAGCCTGACGCGGGGCTCGAACTCACAGACCGCGAGATCGTGACCTGGCTGAAGTCGACGCTTAACCGACTGCGCCACCCAGGCGCCCCTAGATTGTTGCCTTTTATTTGGACTCCTACAGTCCCTCGAAAAACTTGCAATTCACTGATCCAACAATATTTTCTCTGTCCTTAATCTCCACATACCCACTCTTCCCCCACCTTAAACTCGGAGAATCATAACTCCCTTACTTACATTCTCAAATTGCTTGCTCCTCTTCCCTCGGTAAAACCTGATTAAATAAAATTCTAAGCCTACTCTGAGCCTGCATCCTTGCAGCCAGTTATTATTGGGCAAAAACAAAACCAAACCACAATCACACTGACTGATGTCACTTAAATTCATGACCATGATCTCAAGTGGGTCCTTTATGGCACTCAGTAAGCATATGATTTTTCTCTCTAGTCCATTCATCTTCCCATTCTCCTAGATAACTACTTCATACCTTCTCTTCTCAAGCCTCTGTTACTCTTCTGCACCTCCCTCTATTGATGACCTTACCTTCTTTATCTCTGAGAAAACTCAAATGATCAGAGAAGATATCCACAGATTCCCTCCTCCCCTCCTCCCCAACTGCTTGCCTCTTCCCATAGAGGAACCTGTGCTCCTATCAAGAGAAGATCCTGTCACTTGTGTGCTAGATTCCAAACTCTTTCCCTCTCAATGACACTGCTCCAGCAATTCTCTCTTCTTGACCCTACATTAATTTTTCTTCTTCCAGATCTTTTCCAGGTAATTCTCATCAAATTCTCATCAAAAATAGGTATTTCTCCCAATTTTTTGGTCCATCTGCTTTTGACTCCACTTCCACCACCAGTCTGTCCATTTTGGGGCTCCTCTTTGCAAAAGAACTTCTCAAAAGAGTTGTATTAGGCATCTCTAATTCCTCTCTTCCCATTTTTTATTCAACCCACAGAGATCAAATTTCCCCTCACTGCTCCATTGAGCAATAGCCTCTATGGTACTAAATCCAAAGGTTAGTTCTCAGTCCTTACATATAAGCATTCATTCCTGCTTGATACACTATCTTCACTGATTTCCAGGCACCTCTCTCTGGGTTCTCCTCTTTCACTGGCTGCTCCTTCTGTCTCCTTTGCCAGCTTTATCCTTGGTTCTCTCCTACTTACACTCACTCTCTTGGTGACCTTGTCCAGTCTCATGGTTATAAATATCACCTAAATGTTGGTATCTCTCACTTGAGCCACTATCTTTAACCCCAGACTCATATATACAACTGCCTACTCAAGACTTCACTTGGATTTCTAAAAGACCTCAAATGTCACATGTCCAAAATTGAATGCATGATCTTTCTCCTCAAACCTACACTACCTGTAGTTCTCATCTCCACTGTTTTCTTTTTTCATATCCCCATCAGCTTTTTTACCCTATTTGATTTTACTTGTTTCATTTATTATTTATTGCCTGTTATCCCTACTCTGAAAGTGTAATATCCACAAGGGCTGGGATTTTTGTGTTTTATTCAGGTTTCTAACCCAATAGAATAATGTCTGGGTACTTAATATTTATTGGATGAATGAATTAATTAAACCCGGAGCATCCATTCTTAGCTAACTCAGAAATTACTATTTTCTTAACCCAAACTGAAAATCCATGAAAAATGGGTTTATCTGCCAGCAATAACTTCCTACCCTAGTTTAAAACCCGTGTCAGTACGTGCGTTGGGGGAGGGGCAGGCACGAAGGTTTTTGTTTTGTTTTGTTTTGTTTTGTTTTCCAGAAATGCAGAGCTCCAGAACAAGGTTTAGGTAAAAACCACAGTAAAGATTTGGTTCTGGAGAAAACACTTGGCAGAGCAACAGGCCAGAATGAGTTGTACCTAAACTTTGTAGGCATCACGTGAAAAGGTGGTATGTGGGGTAAAAAGAAGCAAAAACCCATCTTCCTTCATTACAAGTCTCTTGGATCAACAGCTGTTCTCCCACTAGGGTGGTTCTTTTTTCCCTTATTTGGACTTCACTGTCAAAAGAAAGACACCACACCCTCCGTTATGTAGCCTTCACTGAGTAGCTCTGCCACGTCCCAGGTCTCCTATCTTCAGGACTGCATTTAATTCAGTAATACTTTTTTTTACTTTCTTTTGAGTCAGGGTTCCTGGGTGGGGCCAGGAAAACTCTTTATATGTTTGAAAACAATACGAACTTTTAAAAAGTCAGACTTTTAAAAAGGTAATAAAAAAAAAGTTTAAGGCCGTTAAGAGGCGAAATGGCTTGGGGGGGCGGGGGGGAGGCGCACACTCAGTTGAGTGGAAAGGAGCCCCGTCCACTTTCGCTCCGCCACAAGCGCAGAGCCCAGTCCTCGGGGGTTTCGCCGGTAGGCCTTACCCATTGCGGCAGATGCCCCCTGCCCCGGCCGCACCGGACACCGCGCGCAAGGGAGAACGAGCCCGTCCCCACGGAAGGAACCCCAAGCTTCCCTTAAATTTCCATGCAGCCCGCCCAGACACTTCCCGACTGAAGGAGCACTATCCATTGCGAGCGTCAGTCCTGCCAGGAGGGGTGGCTGGGTGGCGGGAGGCGCGGAGAGCGCAGCGTTGCGAGTCGGGAGCCGGCGGCCCCTCGCCGGGCCCGCCCCTCCCCGCGTGGAGTGTGCGACACCCGGGCTTCCGCGGCGCCCTCTGCCTCCTCCGCACGCCTCCCCTTTAAGCGCGAGGCGCAGTTGGATTTATGTCGGCCGAGGCGAGGCGCGACTCCCCTTTATGGCGGAGTCGGCGGCAGCGGCTCTGACAACCGCGGCGGCAGGGCGAGTAGAGCAGGAGGCAGAGCCTCGGGCGGCCGGCCGCTGTCTCCGCAGAGGGGCTGGGGGGGAGTCCGGCCCTCGCCGCCGCGGGGGCGGAGGAGTGGGCGGGCCCGGGCGGGCTGGGGGCGGGGAGGCCGGGGAAGGCGGGGAGCCCGGTCGCCTGCGCTCGGGTCCGCCTCTGACTGCGGCGCGGCGGGGCGATGTGTGATTACCATGGCGAGGAGTCTCTGTCCGGGGGCCTGGCTAAGGAAACCCTATTACCTCCAGGTAGGCCGGCGGCGAGCCCTCCGGGCGCCCTCCCTCGCCGCGCGGGATTCGCCCGCCTCCCTCCTCCCTCACTGGGTCGGCGCCCGCCCGAAACCCGCTGCCCCCTGCCGTCCGGCACCTGGCGGCGCGCCCTCCCCGGCCGCCCGGGCGCCGCAGCCTCCACGGTTGCGCTGCCCGCGCCTCCCACAGCTGCCCCGGCGCCTCTCGCGCCCTGGCCGCCGGGCTCCGGGGCCCAGGTCGCCCCGCCCGGGCTCGCCCTGGTGCCCCTCGCATTCTGAGAGCTCTGAGACGTGACCCGGGTGCGACCCTACGCCCCTAGCAGTTGAGGCTCGGCAGCCTGGACTCGGGACGTGCCGCCGGCTTCTCCCTGGTCCGGTGCTCTCCTCCTCCTCCCCTGTGGGCCCCGCACGTCGGCTTTTCAAGACTCTGTGTCTTCGGTCTGTGGTGGGAAAGGTGGTGTGTCATTCCACCATATTTTAGGAAATTATGGCAATTTGTCACATCACTGTTTCTCCAAATCCCCGAGAAGCGACGTGTGCCTTGTGCTGAGCCCCTTGGTTCGGTCTTTCCATCTCACCCGTAATTTAAATGGGAGGTAGGGCTCAGAAGCCCAAATGAGGGGCGGATGGGTGTTTGCTTTCTAAAAGGAAAGGGGACAGTGTCTGGTGCCGATCTCAAATACCCCAGCAATGCAAACGTAATTCTCAGTCATGTCATGTGTACTGTTCGCGTGTTAATCTTTCATGATTTCCCGTTCCACCCTCTGTGCCGCTGCCAGTCTGTGTCTTCGAACCCTACTACTGCCTTCATGTACAGTTGGTCGCCAGGGGGACCTAGTAGACATCGTGAGTAGCTGAGCGCAAATCTATCACCCCAGTGGAAAAACAACTACAAATCAATGCCTCGCGTGGGTCAGCAGCGTTGTCTGCATTCAGAGGACAGTATTCCTTTTACTGCTTACACTAAAAGGCTTAAGGTATCGAAAAATTATTCGGGGACGGGAATTCATGCTCAGCTGGCGCTTTTACAAATTATTTTAAAAGTTGAGAAGAAACCATTGGGGCAAGTAAATCTTTCATTCTTGTCTGGAAATTGCACATGTAAATCGTTACCTTGCAGTGAATCAGGCACTGCAGATTGGAAGCATGATATGACAACCCACTATTTGAAGGGTGTAGGAGTAAAACTAAATGTCCTGGGTCCTTGTAGCAGCTCCACCAGTAGTAATTGTGCTTAAGGAACAGTAGAGCAACCCACTGTAGAATTCAACCTAGGCCAGATACCTCTTTGTAACCCTTTATATGAACAATAGAATATCTTTCCAGACTCTCTCCCCAAAATAAGTTTATTGCGATATTTAAAATGTTTTTCACTAAAACTAACTAGCTATTTATTTTTAATTTTTGAGATTTTGTGGTAAACTTTATTTTAGACTTCGATTAGTTTGTCTCTAAATGTTCTCCATAAATGGGCTGTGACATTTTTTTGGCACCATACCTCAAGAGCTTTCAGATTGGCCGAATTAAGATTAGTTTTGCAAATAGTTGTGGTTCCATTAATGGCAAACATTTGGTATTTCTGCCTTTCGAATGTGCACATCATTATATATTACTAAAATAAGGTAAACTTGGATTTTAAGCATTTCAAAAGGATTTGGGGGATATAGTGATATTTTAGTAGGCTACTTCTTTTTTTTTTTTTAATTTTTTAAAATGTTTATTTATTCTTGGGAGAGAGGGAGAGACAGAGTGTGAGCAGGAGAGAGGGAGACACAGTACCCCAAAGCAGGCTCCAGACTCTGAGTGGTCAGCACAGAGCGGGATGCGGGACTCGAACTCACAAACTGAGATCATAACCTGAGCTGAAGTCGCACACTTAACTGACAGCCACCCAAGTGCCCCAGTAGGCTACTTCTATATAAAGAATGATTAAATAGGAAATTATTGATTCTAGTATTATATTTTAGATAAATAAGTTTTAAACTTGGGAACCCAGGGGACTGGTGTTTTAAACAGTGTCTTGGTATTAGTATTTATTGTCTTTATGAATTTTCTTGTTAGTTGTGCCTCACTATACTCTTTTAGTTTAACCAGTTAAAAAAAAGGCCTTCACATTACTCAAGTGTCATACTTTTTTTCTGTTCCCTATTGTCTAAATGCCTTATCTTCTGCTTTTTAGAATTCATTTACCACTAGGTGCTTCAACCTTGAAATTGTTTTGGGCAAAGTCAGAATATCTCCAACTGAGACCATTAGACAGTACTCAGTTTCTCAGCCACTGAAGATTGAATTAATATATACAGTACTCCTTTTCCTCTTGTTTTATTTTTCCTGAGAATAAAATCACGTTCGTTTAAGAACAGCATGAGGCATGAGAACAGAGCTGAGCTTTGTTCATTTGTGCTTCTGGTTCATCATGACCTTGAAAAAGCTTCCTAACTTTTTAGTTCCACAGTTTCCGTATCATAAAGTGGAGATTGTGGTTCTTAACTGAGTACATCACATAAATATAGTGAGGATGAGCTAGATGAAGTTAAGTATTTTTGGTGACATTTTTGCTACATTTTAAATAGAAAAGCATGTGAATTTAAGTAGTAAATACATACAGGTAAATATGTTGAATTCCTTCACCCAAAGATTCCTGGCTATCTACACCACCACCCCCACTTTTATTTATTGAGCATTTATTGGTAATTGTTCTAGGTGTATAATATGACTTATCATATTGACTTAGTCATTTACTTAATATTTGTTGGAGGCCTGTCACATCCCAGAAACTTTGTGAAATGGAAGCAATTCTACTGGAGCTAAGCAAATGTCTTTGTGGTCCTTATGGAACTTAAAGTCTAGTTAGGGAGACAAACATTAATTAAATAATCCAGAAATACATAATGACAACAGTAAGTACAATGAAGGAAAAGGGAAGATGCAGAAGACCACTTGAGAGGAAGAGAACAGTTTCTCTTTAAAAAAAATTTTTTTTTTAATGTTTATTTATTTTGAGAGTGAGTGAGAGAGACAGAGCACGACTTGGGGAGGGCCAGAGGGAGAAGGAGACACAGAATCTGAAGTAAGCAAGCTCCCAGCTCTGAGCTGTCAGCACAGAGCCCCATGTGGGGCTGGAACCCACGAACCATGAGATTATGACCTCAACCGAAGTTGGACGCTTAACTGACGGAGCCACCCAGGCGCCCCTAGTTTTTTTCTCTTTTAAAACTATTTTATTATGGAAATTTTTATACATACATAAAGCAGAAAAGAATAATGAACTCTCACCTACCTATCACCTACCCTCAACAATGATCAGTATTTTCATTTCTCCTGCCAATATCCTCTTTCCAACTAGAGTGGTTTTTCAAAATTATTATTTAAAATTTTTTAATTCTAGTATAGTTAACATACAATATTATATTAGTTTCAGATGTACAACATAGTGATTCAATAATTCCATATATTACTCTGTGTTCATCATGATAAGTGTACTCTTAATCCCCTTCACTGATTTTACCCATTCCTCCCACCCTCCTTCTTCTCTGGTAGCCATCAGTTTATTCTCTGTAGTTAGGAGTCTGGTTTTAGGATGGGTTCTTTTTCCCTTTGTTCATGTATTTTGTTTCTTAAATTCCACATATGGGTCAAATCATATGGTATTTGTTTTTCTCTGACCCACCTCTTTCACTTAGCATTACACTCTTTAGCTCCATCCATGTTGTTGCAAATGGCAAAGTGTCATTCTTTTTCATGGCTGAGTAATATTCTATTACATATATGCAATATAAATATATGTATGTATATCAACTCTGTATAATTGTGGGTTTATTTCTGAGCTCTCTGTTTCATTGATCTGTGTGTCTGTTTTTGTGCCAGTACCATACTGTTTTGATTATTGCAGCTTCATATTAGATCTTCAAGTCTGGGATTATGGATACCTACGGTTTTGTTCTTCTTTTTCAAGATTGCTTTGGCTATTCAGGGTTTTTCATGGCTCTGTACAAATTTTAAGATTATTTGTTCTAGCTTTGTGAAAAATGCTGTTGGTATTTTGTTAGGGCTTGTATTAAATCTATAGATTGCTTTGGGTAATATGGGCATTTTAATAATATTTGTCCTTCCAACCAGCTAAAGTATTTTTTAATGTTTATTTATTTATTTTGAGAGAGAGAGAGAGAGAGAGGGAGAGAAAGAGGAGGAGGAGGAGGAGAGGCAAAAAGAAAGGGAGAGAGAGAATCCCAAATAGGCTCTGCACTGCCAATGTGGAGTCAACTCGGGGCTCAAACCCTCTAACCGTGGGACTATGACCCGAGCCAAAATCAAGAGTTGGATGCCTACCTGATTGAGCCACCCAGGTGCCCCCATCAATGCCAACTTTTTGATGCAGGGAGTATTTCTTCCAGAGAAGTGGTGAAGGCACACTTTGTGGGGCCTCTCTGTCAGTCAGGAGGGCTCATGACCTGCCTGAAATAGATAGCCAACAAACATTTACCTGAGCAACATGGCAAGGCATTATTCTCAGAGCATACTAATTTATAGGTCCATCCTTTCCAGCTATTTTGTTGAAAACTTACCTGAGAAATAGTACTTCCTAGACTGGCTAAATGTTGCGGCACATTGAACAGAGTAGAGTCCTGCATCCGAGATCGGAAACTGTGGGTGTATTAACATGTTTAGACCATTTTTAGGCAGTGTTTTTCTTCCACACATCATTACAATGATACTACTTTTGGCCCACTGGATGTGGTGACCCAGCATGACACCTGCATTTATCTGTTTTTAGCAGTGTGTTTTCTACAAATTAGGATCTACTTTGTTTAGGGTTTACTCAGGTCTGAGTGGGACTGATAACACAGCCTATAATTCCTTAGTTTTAGTTTAGAATACCTTCTTCCTTCTCACTATCATTAAGTCTTGGAAGAATGAAAGTTAAGACAATTTAGAGCAATTTTCTGTATTTAGATTATACACATTTTTCCACTCTAGTCATTCTGTCTGCATGCCCTGTTGCATTTAAAAAGCTGTTGCAACTCTAACGGAATTTGAAGTTTGAGATATGCGGGTACTTCTAAAGGTTTTCAAGCCCTTTAGATTGCACAACTTTTAAATTTCCTAAAAATGACTAACAGTTCCAATATGTGTTCTGTAGGGCTGTCATGAAAAAAGGATAAATAGCATGTTCTAATTAGGGTGTGGGCACTTGTTTAACATTTCTGATACCAGGCTCTTTGGTTTATATTAGTACTGTCTTTCAAAAATGACTGCTGTTGGGGTGCCTGGGTGGCTTAGTTGGTTGAGTGTCCAACTTCAGCTTAGGTCATGATCTCATGGTTCATGAGTTCAAACCCCACACTGGGCACACTACTGTCAGTGCAGAGCCTGCTTTAGATTCTCTGTCTCCCTCTCTCTCAGCCCCTCCCCCCACTCACGCTCTCTTAAGAATAAAAATAAACATTAAAATAATGACTGCTGTAGATGGTTTGGTTCTTTGTAACTTAGTGTGGCTATTTTGTGGGATTTAGTGCGAGATGGGATTACTGACTAGGTTAACTGGTACTAAGTGATGATGTTATCAAGTATGGTACTTAGGGTAAAATGGCTTCTTGTCCATTTTCAGCCTCCAGGATTATTTTAAATCTAAGGATAATTAGAGCAGGTGGTGGTTCCCTATTCCCCAAAGACTATAGGTGGTGTGGTTCTCATCAAGTTAGACCTGCTGTTCAAAGCTAAATTTTTGCCTTTGCCTGAAATGAAATCCCTAAAACTCTGATTAGCTTCCTGAGACTGGTGAGTATATTGAGAGCGTATGCATCCCATAATGTCTTAAATTCAAACATAAAATTATAATGCAAACATTTGATATTATCATTAGTTGCTTTTCTACCCCTGTTAGAAACTCAAAGAAATGATGAATTCTCAGGCATATTGCATCCTTACCATACTTTCAGGCTGTAGCGTATAGTAATAGTGTTTGTTTCTTCATTGTCATCTTCCCAGTGCCCCTCCATTTTCATTTTGATCAATTATAAAGTTGTTTTACATTGTCTATAGTTTTTCCTTCCTTCTTTCTTTTCCTTCCTTCCTTCCTCCCCTCCTTCCTCCCTCCCTCCCTCCTACAGTTAGGTACATTTTAATGTTTTCATTTCTTAAAGTTGCTTCTAAAAACAATGCTATACCATTCTGTTAAATATCATCTGTTATATCATTTGGTTGAAAAGCTAAATGTCTCACATTCTTAACATATTTCTAGACATTCAAATATTTTTGACTAATTTTCCCTTAAAAATCTTAATCTACAAAGTATATGAATTTAGAAAAACTATGATATTGTAAAGTGAACATATTTGAAGAAAAAAACCCAAAATATTAGTGGATCAATTTTTCTTTAGAAATAAATAGTTCTTTTTTTTTAAGAGTTTTTTTTTTTTTTACATTTTTAAAAGTGTTTATTTATTTTTGAGAGAGAGAGAGAGCAGGGGAAGGGCAGAGACAGAGGGAGACATAGAATCCGAAGCAAGCTCCAGGCTCCGAGCTGTCAGCACAGAGCCTGGCATGGGGCTCAAACCCATGAACTGCAAGATCCTGACCTGAACTGAAGTTGGACGCTCAACTGACTGAACCATCGAGGTGTGCCAGAAATAAGTAGTTCTTTTTGTGGTTGGGTGAGTTGACTGAGTATTTAATGAAATAATTTTTTTAGATGTTATCATGGTGTTGTGGTTATTTTTCTTTTTTTTTTTTCTTTTGTTTTCTATTGTGGCCGCAAACACATAATATGAAATTCACCATCTTATCATTTTTTTTAAGTTTATTTATTTTGAGAGAGAGCGAGCGAGAGAATGAGGGAGGGGCAGAGAGAGAGGGGGAGAGAGAGAGAGAGAGAGAGAGAGAGAGAGAGAGAGAGAGAGAGAGAACCCCAAGCAGGTTCTGCACTGTCAGCACTGAGCCCAGTGTGAGGCATAATCTCATGAGTGGTGAGATCATGGCCTGAGCTGAAAATCAAGAGTCAGATGCTTAACCAACTGAGCCACCTGGGCACCCCACTATCTTACCACTTTTTTGTGTATGGTACAATAATGTTAATATATGCACAATGCTGGCAACAGCTCTCTGGAACTTTTTATCCTGCAAAACTGAAACTCTGTAATTAAACATCTCCCCATTTCCCCCTCCCTACCAGTTTGGTAACCACATTCTGCTTTTGTTTCTGTGAGTTTGACTTCTTTAGACACCCCATGTAAGTAGAATCATGCAGTCCGTGTTTTATGACTGGCTTATTTCACTTAGCATAATGTTCTCAAGATTGATCCATCTTGTAGTTTATGACAAGATTTCCTTCTTTTTAAAGGCTGAATAATTTTCTACCATATGTGCATACCACACTTTCTTTATCCATTCATTAGTCACTGGACATTTAAGTTGCTCCCACATCTTGGCTATTGTGATTAATGCTGCAGTGAACATGGAAATTATAATAATTCTTTGAGATCCTGCTTGCAATTATATATACCCAGAAGCGAGATTGCTAAATCATAGGGTAATTCTATTTTTAATTTTTTTTTCAACGTTTATTTTATTTTTGGGACAGAGAGAGACAGAGCATGAACGGGGGAGGGGCAGAGAGAGAGGGAGACACAGAATCGGAAACAGGCTCCAGGCTCTGAGCCATCAGCCCAGAGCCCGACGCGGGGCTCGAACTCACGGACCGCGAGATCGCGACCTGGCTGAAGTCGGACGCTTAACCGACTGCGCCACCCAGGCGCCCCTATTTTTAATTTTTTAAGGAAACTCCATACTGGTTTTTATTGTGGCTATACCATTTAAATTCCCACCAACAATGCACAGGTTTTCCACATCCTTGTCAGCACTTGTTATTTTCTGTTTTTGTTTTTGTTTTGTTTTTTTGATAGTGGCTATTCTAATGGATGTGAGGTGATATCTCATTGTGGTTTTGATTTGCAATTCCCTGATGATAAGTTATGTTGAGTATCTTTTCATGTGCTTTTTGGCCATTTTTATATCTTGTTTGGAAAAAGTTCCTTTTCGATTTATTGTTTCAGATTGATGTTTTTTTCAACAGGGTTATGGATTATTATAAATAGAGTTTCCTTTCTGTCCTAAGAACTGAGTAATCATGTCTGAGGATATTCTTGCAAGAGAGATTTATAACATGCTAACAACCTTCTGAATTAATTACTACATCCGTTTCAGACATACATGGTATCAGAATCACAGACTGATAGATCCTAGAGCTGGGACCATAAGTTTTACTGCCTGCCCCCAGTTGCTTGAAATTAGAGCTTCTTATTTATTTTAAATTTGAAATATTGACCAATATGCCAACCTCTGTACCATTGATTGGATCTAGGATTTTGGTGGGTTTTTTTTTTTAATGTTTATTTATTTTTTGAGAGAGAGAGAGAGACAGAGTGTGAGCAGGGGAGGGGTAGAGAGAGGGAGACACAGAATCTGAAGCAGGCTCCAGGCTCTGAGCTGTCAGCACAGAGCCTGATGTGGGACTTGAACTCACGACTCTGAGATTATGACCTGAGCTGAAGTTGGATGCTTAACTGACTGAGCCACCCAGGCACCCTGGGTCTAGGATTTTGAATAAAATGTGCTGAAGGATTTTTTTGAGATAATGGGGAAATTGAAAATGAACTATACATTGGATGGTATTATTGTATCATTGTTATCATTGTTAAATTGTATTATATAGGAGAGTGTCTTTATTTTTAGAAGGTGTAAACTGAAGTATTTAGCATAAAAAAATGTCATAATGCCTATAATTTACTTTCAAATAGTTCAGGAAAATACATTTGTGTATACATATATAAAGAGCAGTGTTTCTTAACCTTGGCACTATTGACATTTAGGGCTGGATAATTCCTTGTGGCATGGGGCTTTGTTTTGTAGGATATTTAGCAGCATCCCTGGCCTCTACCCTTTAGATACCAGTAGCATCCTCCCTGGTATCACAGTCAAAATGTGTAATGACAGTCAAAATGTCTCCAAACATTGCTAGATGTCCTCTGAGAGGCAAAATTGTTCCTAGTTGAGGACCACTGATACAGAGAAAAAGAAAGCAGGAGAGGTAGAGATATTTATGTATGTTTAGAGAGAATGACAAAGAAAGCAAATGTAGGACAATGTTAGCAATTGATGAATATAGGTATAAGGGTATTTTTTGCACTATTCTTTTAAAGTTTCTGTAGATTTAAGGATTTTCAAAATAAAAGGTTGGGGGAAATAAATTAAACTGGATTTCATAATAACTGAGTATTATTGGAAATGTGTGAACTCTGTCCAAAGTTACATGAAAGGTCAGGAAAATGAGATTTGATAGAGCACATTTGAAGCCAGCAATTAAAGAAAGTGTGTTAGTCTTCCAGTGTTCCTGGAATAAATTACCACAAATTGAGCAGCTTAATACAACACCCATTTGTTTGTACCCTTATCTCACAGTTCTGTAGGTTAGAAGTTTGAGTACAGTTTGGCCTGCTCATTCACTGCTCCAGGTTTCAAAGGTTGAAATCACGGTGTCATTAGGGTTGACTTTCTTTCTGGAGTACTGGACTCTTTTAGGTTGTTGTTAGAATTCAGTTCCATACTTGGGCTGAGGTGTCCATTTCCTTTCTGGCTGTTGGCTGGGGTTGTTCTCAACTTCTAGAGGCCACCTACACTCTTTGGTTCATGGCTTCCTTTCTCCATATAGAAAGCCCATGAGAGTGGTAGAGCCTTTGCATGCTTCATATCTCTCTGATTTCCTCTCTGCCTCATTGCTCTGGCTCTTCTGCCTTTCTCTTCTGCTGTTAAGGGGTCACATTGGGTACACCCAGTTAACTGAGGATATCTCTGCTTTAAAGTCAGCTGATTAGTAACCTTAATTCCAACTGCCAAGTCTCTTCATACACAGATTAGTGTTTGATTCAATAACCAAGGGGGTGGGAATCTTGGGAGACATCTTTAGAATTCTGCCTACCACAAAAAGAATACAACTGAATTCTGACAATTAAAAAAATCAGTCATTTCCTACAATATTTTATTCATGTCTTTCCCATTGCTATTAGGTTTGAAGATGTTGTCATAGAATAGATTTTATAAGAGTTGTATTGTTTTAAGTTTATTTTTTTTAGTAATCTCTACACCCAACATGGAACTTGAACTCATGACCCTGAGATCAAGAGTTGTGCACATGCTCTTCTGACTGAGTCAGCACGCACCCCAAGAGAATTATATTTATTGTTCCAACAACTACTGTGGGAAGAATCATGGATATTTATTAAAGGAAGGAAGACACAAATAGCTGCTGTGTGAAAATATTTGTTTTTACAGTAGATACTATTCTTAAATCTTTTGTGCTATTATACAAACTAAAGTAAGAGTACAAAATTTCACTTTATGAACCCTAGGAAAACATTCTTTAAAATGTAACTTATGGGTCCCTTGAGTTTGTTCCTAGAAAAAAAAATGTAACTTATGGGGTGCCTGAGTAGCTCAGTCAGTTAAGCATCAGACTCTTGCTTTTGGCTCAGGTCATGATTTCATGATCATCCAGCCCTGTGTTGTGTGGGCTCTGCACGGGGTGTGGAGCCTGCTTAACATTCTCTTTCTCCCTCTCCCCCCCACCACCCTGCTCGCTTGTGCTCTCTCCCTCTCTCTCAAAAATAAAAAAGTAACTTATTTCTCTTTATTACTATAATTAAAGTTGTTCTTAACCCCTTAAAGAAGATAACACTTGGTTTTGTTTTACTGTATCAGCTGACAACATTTTTAGTCACACCTGATCCAGTAAAACTAAATTTGTCCCCAGTGAATGCAGAGCCTATTTTTTACCCTGATCTTCTCCTTTTCCCTGAGCATATACTCAGGTTGTGCAAAATGATACAATGTACATGTTTTTCCATGTGTTCAAAAATATTCTGTAACCACTCTAAGATACTGAGCTCCTGTAGCCCACACTAAGCACACACTTCTTCTCTCTTGCATTCCTATTCTTTACTTGCACCATCACCCTCGTGTTATCATCACAACTGAGGCCTTTGCACACCCATGTCTTCCAGTCCATCCACCCCGCTCTGGCTTTCCTCCTTTCCCTATTCAGTCAGGATGCCAAGATCTGTCTTTTCAGCTGCTCTTCTTGGCTCATTTACCATCTCCTTATTGCTCTGACCTTCCTTCATTCTTTGTGGATACTCCTGCCCTTTCCTTTCAGTTACTTTAGTCCTTTGCTCCCCACTTTCCCCAAGATTCCAGCCTTCTTCTACTTCTCATTTTGTACAAGCTCTGTTGGTAATTGTAGCTCTTCATGTGACTTCCACTACAACCCAAATATTAATGGGTCTCAACTCTATATCACCAGTCCAAACCTCTCCCCCAGAACTTTAGATTTGCTTATTTGATATCTACTTTTAGATGGCACTTCGTATTTAACATGTCCTAACCTAAACTCCACCCCCCTCAAAACTTGCTTCTTTCCCTTTCAGTTAGTGATACTCTCCAGTTACTAAAGAGCATTTCCCCAGTGATTAGTAATGGTAAGTACTTTTTCATGTATCTATTGGCCATCTGTCTCCTGCTGGTACCATGATTCTCTCCTTATGTGTCGTTAGGCCCACTATAATAGCCTCCAGAATGGCCTTCCGGCCTCATTTATACCCTTTTAGCTCCATCTTCCACATTGCTTCCAGAGTCATCTTCCCCCAAATGCAAATCTGATCTAGTCTCCCTCCCTTTTGATGAAATCCTTTAATGACGTTCTACTGCCTTCAGGAGACTATGCAGAGTTCTGAGCATGGCCCTCCATGTCTGGTCCCTTCCTGTCTTGCCATTTCATTCCTGCCACTACCACCTTATGCACCGTTTAAAGCTCTAGCAATCCTGAAAAACTTGCAGTTTACCAACACACCATGCTTATGTGTCAGCCTGTCTGCCCTCCCTTTTCTGCTTTGCCCTAGGATACCCTTCCCCATTTCCCTGCATTCCTGTCTACCTGGTTTATTCTTAGTTTTCTACTTGCCCTTCAGGTTTTGACTTGAAGAGGAAGTGACCTCTTAGCAATCCTTCCCTAACACCCCACACAGTATTAGTGTGCCTCTTTTGTGCTCCAGACTGTGTGTGCATGATATCCAGCACATACAATGATACTTGTTTGTCACCAGCAGTTTTTACAGCTTTCTTTGGTCCCAGGCTCGATTTCCTTGAGAGCCAAGATGTCCGTTGCCCTCCTCTATCCTCTGTGCTTAGCCAAGACTAGATGCTCAGCAAATATTTGTTGAATGAATTAGCATAAACACTAGCAGAGATAGTTTATGGGACTGATTAGATTAATTTTTTGTACAAAAGAAAACATGTATATAATAAGTAAAATAATATAGGTGAGCTTATGATGCAAATTACTGTTCTCCCCTTCTACTTCTCCTTATCCCCAGCTTTGCTCCTGAAAGGTAGCCTCTTTGAACCACTTATCTTTTTGGATTTCCTGGTAACTATACCTCTAACTTCTAGAGCTCTGTGTCTGAAAGGAACTGTACACATCCTAGGAGGTGCTTTATTCTCATATACTTTTTTATATCTTAAAATATTTATTTTTGTCAGAATAGCTAATTATTTTCTGTTTCTGGTTTATTACTACAGTAAGCATTCCCTCCCCATAAAAAAATCTATTCAAAATTATTCTGATATACTTTTGTAAAAAAATTTTTTTTAATGTGTTATTTATCTTTAAGACAGAGAGAGACAGAGCATGAGTGGGGATGGGGCAGAGAGAGAGGGAGACACAGAATCTGAAGGAGGCTCCAGGCTCTGAGCTGTCAGCACAAAGCCCACACGGGGCTCGAACTCACGAACTGTGAGATTGTGACCTGAGCCGAAGTCGGACGCTCAACCGACTGAGCCACCTGGGCACCCCTCTGATATACTTTTAACACCTATTTTTGTGTAAGTCATAACAGGTATGTAATAGATTAATATAGTCATAAGTTTATATAGAATATTTATAAGTAAATATACAAATGTTAGAGATTTGTGCTTTGAGATATTTTCCTGAGAGTTGTACAATCAAAAAGATTATTTCCTCCAAATAACAGAATTTTATGTTTTTTTAATCAATTTCAGATAATATCTATTGACTTTTCACTTTAAAAAATGAGTGTTCAAATCAGGAGACTATAGATGCTGGAGAGGATGTGGAGAAACGGGAACCCTCTTGTACTGTTGGTGGGAATGCAAATTGGTGCAGCCGCTCTGGAAAGCAGTGTGGAGGTTCCTCAGAAAATTAAAAATAGTCCTACCCTATGACCCAGCAATAGCACTGCTAGGAATTTATCCAAGGGACACAGGAGTACTGATGCATAGGGGCACTTGTACCCCAATGTTCATAGCAGCACTCTCAACAATAGCCAAATTATGGGAAAGAGCCTAAATGTCCATCAACTGATGACTGGATAAAGAAATTGTGGTTTATATACACAATGGAATACTACGTGGCAATGAGAAAAAATGAAATATGGCCTTTTGTAGCAACGTGGATGGAACTGGAGAGTGTGATGCTAAGTGAAATAAGCCATACAGAGAAAGACAGATACCA
>NW_024412388.1:79501940-79518562 GCF_014898765.1 Herpailurus yagouaroundi | reverse complement strand
TAAGAGACTGTTGAGAACTGAGAACAAACTGAGGGTTGATGGGGGGGTGGGTGACGGGTATTGAGGAGGGCACCTTTTGGGATGAGCACTGGGTGTTGTATGGAAACCAATTTGACAATAAATTTCATATATAAATAAATAAATAAAAAATAAAAAATAAATAAAAAATAAATAAAAAATGAGTGTTCAGCCCTCTTATACTATAGTCCTCCCATTCTCTCTTCCAGTGCTTGATACAGCAGTCGTATTATAATTTTACTTCCTCTGCACTTAACTTAGTAACTTTAGACACTGACAGTGATTCTCATTTCGTCCACTTTTGACAATCTTTGTTGACTCCCCCATTTTCAAAAAGGAGCATTAGAACATGTGCTTCTTTTTCCATCTGTTTTTCTCACTTTCTGTCAGCGACACTTTCATATTGTCAAAGTTGATAGCTTTTATATTTTGTCCTATTACCAAGGACAACCAAAGCTCCATATAAGTTGAATCTAAAAGATGAAAACTATAAATAGTATCATACTGTTATGACCTGCTAATTATTCCTATAAAGGAAAATCTCCCTTATGAACCTGAGACCCACTGACTGCAGCATGAAGTTACTTTCTCCTTGTCAGGAAAGCAGTAGGATTAACAGACAAGGACAAATCCTTCTTGTTATTAAGCAAATTACTGCAAGTATTTGCCCTTTTCCAAAAGCTAAACCATATTTCTGCCAGTGGGGAAGAGAACATGTGATGTTTGCTCATTCCCTATAAATAAAAACTTTCTTTTTGCTTAGAAATCATACTTGTTTGCTTTTTTTTTTAAGTTTATTTATTTTTTTTGAGAGAGAGAGAGAGGGAGGGAGAGAAAGAGAGAGAGCATGCAAGCAGGGGAGTGGCAGAGGGAGAGGAAGAGAGAGAATCCCAAGCAGGCTCTGTGCTGACAGACATGAACCATGAGATCATGACCTGAGCCAAATTCAAGAGTTGAATGCTTAACCGACTGAGCCAGCTAGGTGCTCCTTGCTTGCTTTTTAATATTCCTATTAAAGAATAATTCAAAAGCCTATCCTTTGAGATCTGTATTAAAGTAACAGAGTTATGATTTGTGATTACTATGGGGCACAGTTTCTTCCCTGAATAGTCAATATACCTTATTTTTCTGGATGACTGTCTGCTCAGCTGTGGGGAGCAGACATTTCTTCTGACATCTGCCCGCAAATCCAAGTGAACTGAGCTAGTTCTGGAGTGCTGGACCATTTGAGTAATGAACAACTGTCACCTTTAGGGAGAGTACTGCAAATAGGAATTGCTTATCATCTCGTGCCATGTACACAGAAAATAAGAGTGAAACACTTTTGACCAGGATTTCTTTTAGGATCCTGAAATTTGTCTTGACACCAAATGTATCAAAGTTAGTTCTGGCCTAAGATGAAGAGCATCTCTATTTTTAGTATTCCGTAAAATATGATTCTATAAATATTTAGTGTAGAGCCAATTTGTGTGCTAGGATTACATTTTCTTCTCTCAAAGCCCAGAGTAATGAACTCTGGACTCTCAAGATTCTATGATCAATAACAACCAGATCCTCTTTTCTCGTACTCCGTTAATTCCTTATCAACTGGGGTAAATGTAAGCTTGCTTCATATTTGAAATGTAGCTTCTTTGTGCCTCTTTTTTTTTTTTCCAGGAAGTTTCTAGTTGCCTTTCTTCTTCTAATTTTTTTTTTTTTTTGGTATAATAATATGCCTTTGTCATAGCCTCACTTCCTATATACATTCAGTTATGTTTTCTATTCTGTGGCATCCCCCTTTGTAACCAACTGCTTTTCTAGGTTACCAGACAGCTGTGTTACAAGGATCTCCCTCCACTCTTCTCCTGGGTTGGAATCACTTTTCTCAGGATCTTGTCTTCCACAGGATCCACTTTTACTGTCCTGATTTTGCCATCATTTTACTGGAGTGTATCCTGAAATAAGTTCTTTAGAAAGGATATATGGGAAATAAACTTTCTGAGTCATGTCTAAAACTGTATATATTGTATCTTAGAACTTGTTCGTAGTTGGGCTGGGTGTAGAATTCAGGCTGAAAATAATTTCCTTTAGAAAATGTGAAGACGTGGTTCCATTGTTTTCTAACATCCTCTGTTGCTGACAAGAAGCCAGTTTGTTTATCGATCCTTTCTGGGTGACCTTTGTTCCTTGTTCAGGGTCTCTTTTTTATACTTGTTTTGAAATTCCATGAAGAAATGTATAGATGTAGGTCTTTTATCAGTTAGTTGTATTGAGTACTTACTGAGCCCTTCCAGTCTTAAGACTTGGGTCTTTCTTCAGCTCTGGGGGAATTCTATTATTTGTTAAATAGTTTTCCCCTCTCTTTTTTCTGTTCCCTCTTTTTGGGGCTCTTATTAGTCAAATGTTGTACCTCTTAGATTGACTGTTTATGTCTCTTATAGTTTCTCTATTATTTCCATATTTTTATCCATATACTTTCATTCTGTGTTTCTCAATTTTGCTTTCTAGATAATCTGTTGATTTGCTTTCATTTTCTAATCACTCTTTAAATACTAAGAATTTTAGGGGTGCCTGGGTAGCTCAGTCAGTCGAGCGTCTGACTTCAGTTCAGGTTGTGAACTCGTGGTTCATGAGTTCAAACCCCACATCGGGCTTGCTGCTGTCAGCCTGTCAGGGCGGAGCCTGCTTCGGATTCTCTGTCTCCCTCTCTCTGTGCCCCTTCCTTGCTCTCTCTCTCTCTCAAAAATAAATAAACAGTAAAAAAATAAAAAAATTCTAAGAATTTTAAACTAAATTCAAAAGAGTTCTTCCAAGTTATTTGTTCCTTTTTTGTGGTTTCCTATTCTTTATGTGTTTTTCTCAGTTCTTTCTCATGCTGCCTGATTTCCCCATGTGCCTGGTAATCCTTGGTTGTCTATTCATATTTTAAGAAAGAAGGACTGAGGAACTGATATGGATTTTCTATGCCATTTTATTATTTTTTTTAATGTTTATTTTTGAGAGAGAGAGATAGAAACAGAGACAGAGCACAAGTGGGGGAGGGGCAGAGAGCGAGATGGAGATACAGAATCTGAAGCAGGCTTCAGGCTCCAGGCTCTGAGCTGTCAGCACAGAGCCCAACTCAGGACTTAAACTCACAAACTGCGAGATCATGACCTGAACTGAAGTCAGAGGCTTAACCAACTGAGCCACCCAGGCGCCCCTATTTTCTGTGCCATTTTATTTTCCATTTTTTTATTTAAAAAAATTTTTTTAACATTTATTTTTGAGAGACAGAGAGAGACAAAGCATGAGCAGGGAAGGGGCAGAGAGAGAAGGAGACACAGAATCCAAAGCAGGCTCCAGGCTCTGAGCTCCAGGCTGTCAGTACGGAGCCTGATGTGGGTCTCAAACCCACAAACTGTGAGATCATGACCTGAGCCAGAGTCGGATGCTCAACCAACTGAGCGACCCAGGCACCCCTTCTATGTCATTTTAAAAGTTGGTCTCTTTTCCCCCTAGACCTATCAACTGTGTGGATGGCTGACTGAGCCTTCAGTGTAGGGCAAGATGCCTTGACTGGCCTGCTTGCTCTAGGCCTGTGCTCAGACCCTGACCTTGTGCTGGAGGAGTGCTCTACTGTGGGCACACTCCCCCTAGATGCCTTTACTTTCCCCAGGTCATTTGTTCTTTCAATTATCTGGCTTTTCAACTGAGGATTAATGCCAGGATGCCTGTGATCTGTGTGGGGGTGGGGGAAGTAGATGCGGATGCCAACCAGCACAGTTCCAAGTACAGACCTTCAATTATTCCCACTGTCTTTAGCCCCACTTCTCCCTTCTCTCCTCCCTTGTACCTGCTGGCCTAGAGCCCAGAGCCATCAGGTGTTCCAGGGCAGATTGGCTCTCTAGATTCCTCCTAGCATTCCAACAAGCATTTTGGCTTCCAGCTCTTAGGTTGCCTTGTGGGCTGTGGCTTTCTCTGGCTGTCTCATCCATCAACACAATTCCATCTGCTTTTTGAATTCTAGAAATTTTGTTGTATCTTTCATCCACTGGTGAACCCCTTAACTTTTCTTTCCTTTTGTTCTCCCTTATTTGAGTGTGGTTTTGTAAGCTGTAAGTAGTAAACACACATCTTTAATCTACCATCTTGAACTGAAAATCCTGATGTGAATTTTATTTTATTTATTTTATTTTCCTTTTCTTAAATTTTCATTTATTTATTTTTTGAAATTTATTGTCAAATTGGTTTCCATACAACACCCATTGCTCATCCCAACAGGTGCCCTCCTCAATGCCCATCACACACTTTCCCCTCCCTCCCACCCCACTCCCCAATGTGAATTTTAAACTATCTGTCTTATGAATATTTACCTAACCTGTTTGCCTTAATGGCTGCAATGTTTATTTAAGCATTACATAATTTATAAATTATTTCAATAAAGACAAGAGAATTAGGGTAAATAACTTCAGAGGAATAAAGATGTAATGACACAATTTTTCAGAAAATCTTGTATAATATCAACAGTTTACTTTAGTAAAAAAGAGAAAAAACTATTCAAAGATTAGAGTCTTAGAATTATCATCAATTTTGCATCTGATTTCTTTTTCTTTTTTTAATTTTACTTTTTGTTTTTTAAATTTTACATCCAAATTAGTTAGCATATAGTGTAACAATGATTTCAGGAGTAGATTCCTTAGTGCCCCTTACCCATTTAGCTCATCCTCCCTCCCACAACCCCTCCAGTAACCCTCAGTTTGTTCTCCATATTTATGAGTCTCTTCTGTTTTGTCCCCCTGCCTGTTTTTATATTATTTTTGTTTCCCTTCCCTTATGTTCATCTGTTTTGTCTATTAAAGTCCTCATATGAGTCATATGATTTTTGTCTTTCTTTGACTGACTGATTTCACTTAGCATAATACCCTCCAGTTCCATCCACGTAGTTGCAAATGGCAAGATTTCATTCTTTTTGATTGCTGAGTAATACTCCATTGTGTGTGTGTGTGTGTGTGTGTGTGTGTGTGTGTGTGTGTGTGTGTATACACATATATATACACACCACATCTTCTTTATCCATTCACCCATCGATGGACGTTTGGGCTCTTTCCATACTTTGGCTATTGTTAGTGCTGCTGTAAACATGGGGGTGCATGTGTCCCTTTGAAATGACACACCTGTATCCCATGGATAAATGCCTAGTAGTGCAATTGCTGGGTCGTAGGGTAGTTCTATTTTTAGTTTTTTGAGGAACCTCCATACTGTTTTCCAGAGTAGCTGCACCAGATTGCATTCCCATTGTGCCTGATTTCTATAGACTATCATCAACAAGGTTATTATGTGTTCGGTACCAGGTAAGCACTGAACTTGCAGCAGTGACATGATAGATCTCTGCTCTCATAGAATTCACATGTTGCTTTTGGGAGTTTTTGGAGTTGTTTTGGCACTGATGAATAAATAATAAATGCATTTTAAAAAATAAGCAACAAAAACATTGGGCAGCTATGTGCACAATGCAATAATTAAAATAGGTTATGTGATAATGAGTATCAGGACATCTATTTGGCCAGCTGGTTGGAGAACCTTCTTGTGGAAGGGATAATAATCTGAGATCTAACTAAAAAGCAGGAGACAGGCAGGCAAAAACTGTGACCTTGGCATTACTGTCAGAGAGCATATCCTTTCCTCTTAATCAGTGTTACCTACCCTTTGGTTTTGATCGTACCTCTGTCCTGTAAAGACTTTTTTATTAATGTAATCAATTGCTTAAACATTTCATCAGCTTTTAAATAGCACTCTGGTGAAGTAAAAGACTCATGAGATAATTTATTCCCCCAGGACAGAGAAGAAGGGATAAACAAGCCTTTTTATTCTGTAATAGCAGAATGATTTGGTAAATTTAAAGGCTTTAATTATTATGCTTTAAGCAACAACTTAATTTGCTTCAGTCTGATTCTTAGCTTTTAGGTGGGGTTCTTCCTTTGATATATCGTGTTGCTATTTTTGGTGCTTATCATTTTGCTTTTGCAGTTTTCTCTCATCAAAAATCATGTACTGCTCACTTCCATGGAGTCCCTGTGCTGGTGCTGGTACTGTGGGCTGCAGATGCACATTCACTTTTATCTTTTTAAAAAAATTTTTTTTAATGTTTATTTATTTTTGAGAGAGAGACAGAGTGTGAGTGGGGGAGGAACAGAGAGAGAGGGAGACACAGAGTCCGAAGCAGCCTCCAGGCTCTGAGCTGTCAGCACAAAGCTTGACGCGGGGCTCGAACTCACGGACCAGGAGATCATGACCTAAGCTGAAGTCTGACGCTCAACCGACTGAGCCACCCAGGAGCCCTTCACTTTTATCTTTAAATGGGTACACTTTTCAAGGGGCCTGGTTTAAGGGAGCCATTTGTAGGTCTTTACATTCCCCACATACTTTTCCTAACATTATTCTTCCTGAGGAATGTGCTTCTGATGGAGGTGTGGGGTCTGTTCTCCCACTTCTCTTTCACTGTTGCCCTTCTCACATGATTACAAAAGAAAGGCATATTGCTCTAGTTCATATCTCACAAAGGTCCCCGGATGTAAAAACACCAGGACACCAAAGGGCAATGGAGAATACTGGTATCTGTGCGAAGATAGTGGATGATTAAGTAACACTGTCTCAAGTAACGATGGATAATAGTTCCTTTTGCAATTCAAATAATTTCCAATTTTTTTGTTCTCACAAAACTGAGAGAAAGCCTAATTGGTTTGCTAATTAACTAATAGACTATTAAGTATATTTTTGATAGTAGGTTACTGTTATATTTATTTTACATTGTTCAAAAAAGTTTGAAGCATTGAGAAATAATTGCTCTAACAAGACGTCCATTCTCCTCCCTCATTTATGTGAAGCAGGTTCCTCACCATTTAACATTATGAAAACTAAAGTAGGGATAGAATTGGTGCTGAGCCCTATTTTATCCTGGCAATAAAATAATAGTCACTACATGGAAATGTGAATGAATTGAAGAAGAAAAATCTCACCCATATCTTTTTTTATTTTTTATTTTATTCATTTATTTTTAAAAATTTTCTTAATGTTTCTTTTTGAGAGGGAGAGAGGGAGACACAGAATCTGAAGCAGGCTCCAGGCTCCAAGCTTGACGCACAGAGCCTGACGCTGAGCTCAAACCCCGCTGACCACAAGATCATGACCTGAGCCTAAGCCAGACGCTCAACCAACTGAGCTACCCAGGCGCCTCTTATTCATTTATTTTTTTATGAGTTCAGGATTATATATATTATGATTTCCCTTGTTATAATACATTTATGGCTTTATGGTAAAAATAACTCAGGGACATATGGAATTCAAGCTAATTTGTGTAACTGCCACAAGAAAAAAAGCATTAAATGCATTTCTGAAATAAGTATTCTCTTTTTAAAATTTTTTTAAGTTTTATTTATTTATCTTGAAAGAGCAGGGGAGGGATGAAGAGAAAGGGAGAGAGAGAATCCCAAGCAGGCCTCACGCTGTCAGCACAGAGCCTGATGCGGGGCTCAAACACATGAACCGTGAGATCATGACCTGAGCCAAAACCAAGAGTCCAACGCTTAACCGACTGAGCCACCCAGGCCCCCCTGAAGTAAGTATTCTCATTTAATTTCAGAATCTCAAAAAATCATTAGACATTGGCCTTGTTTTTAAAAAGTTTACTTACGGGCACCTGGATGGCTCAGTTGGTTAAGCGTCTGACTCTTGATATTGGCTTAGGTCGTGATCTCAAGGTATGTGGGATCAAGCTCTGCGACTGTAGGGCTCTGTGCTGACAACAGGGAGCCTGCTTGGGATTCTCCATTTCCTTTTCTTTCTGCCCCCCACAGTTTGTGCACATGCATTCTCTCTCTCTCTCAAAATAAATAAATAAACTTAAAAAAAATAAAAAACAAAGTTTAGTTAAACACTAAGCTAGCTAAATGACCTTCTTGAAAGGTTCAAACATAATTGATGTAGAAAATGCTTTCCCTCAAGAAAAAAAAAAAAAAAAGAAAATGCTTTCCCTCTAATCTCAATCTTACATAAATGGAGGAAGTAAAGGGGAAAAGGTAGATAATTTCTTTAGCAGTCTATATGGTTAAATCCATCAACCACATTAAACTAGAATGTCCATGTTGACCCCATTAAAAAGAACTGGGCAAATATCAAAAGTTATTCACTTCGTAAACCAAAAGACACAATTTTAGGGTTATGATAAGTAAAATATTTTTGAAACACTTCAAAAACCTTTAACATGAATCTAGAGGAAGCATCTCATAATTGTAAGAAATATAACAGAAAGTAAAAAACACTTAAACTAAACTGATTTTCAATCCTCTTTGAACAAAAGAAATGAAAAATAATGGTTGATTAGGTAAGCTCTGTGCTCTAACCAAACTAATTACAGCAATTTTAAATGGCAGCAGCCTATTTGATCGGGTAGCTTGACAGTTCTGAATACTTTTGCAATGATTTAAAAAAAAATTTTTTTTTACATTTATTTATTTTTTGAGAGACATAGAGAGACAGAGCACAACTTGGGGAGGGGCAGAGAGAGAAAGAGACACAGGGATTGAAGCAGGCTCCAGGCTCCGAGCTGTCAGCACAGAGCCTGATGCGGGGCTCAAACTCTCGAACTGTGTGATCATGACCTGAGCTGGAGATGGACGCCCAACCGTCTGAGCCACCCAGGCGCCCCTGCAATGATTTTTTTTTAAAACTCAAAGACACTAAAGTGATCCAATCATGCAATGTTCATCTTATGCGTTCTGCATCTTTTTGCCAATCCTGTAGCTAAGGTCTTGTTCCAGTCAATCTCAGCGCATGTAACTGGCAACTGACTATGTAAAGTTTGAAAGTACTGTCTGATAATTCTCACCGATGGCAGTCTGGTATTCATTTTCTGCAGCTTCTACAGTTTTTATCAATTCTTTTGCTATTTGCACTTCGTTAGACACCGTTAGGGAATCTTGTATATATTTATGACTCACTAACTGAACATTACCATCTTCATAATAATGAACCTGAGTTTTCAGATGCCAACCACTTGAGTGGTTGAAGGAGTGATGGTAAATTTCCAATCTGACCTCCAATGACCATTCCAAAACTTTTTGCTTGGAACTGATGGCTTTCTATTCATTCAATAATGATTTGCTATCCATCTCGTTTTTGTTGTTGTTGTTGTTGTTGTTTACCATATACAGTGCAGACCCCATTTGGATAATGTTCTTTCACATAAACTCAAAGAGCAGTTTCTACTGAAGTTCCCTATGACTCAACTGCATTTTCTGCTTCATATGGTCTTGGATCAGTTGTTTCCTTTCTTAAGTGATCAAATTTGAAAAAGATTCTGGTTTCAGGATCCAAAAACTTTCCATTTCCCAAGTTGCCATGTACTGTTATCAATTCCTGATCTTCATAACCTTCAATTTTTACTGGAGTAAACTGTCCAAGTTATAGACTGTGCAAATGCATGAGTTGTCCCTTCCCTGAAAAAATTATCATTGTTAGGCAGTAACCGAACATCATTAAACACCTCATTAAATTCTCCAGGAGGGGCATGAATAATGAATTTTGCTGCTGTACATACCTTCTCCTCATTAGACAACTGCTTCTCCAGATCTGCCATTTTCCTTCTGGTGACATACTGTGGTGGGCGTGGTGGCAGTGACCACCTGACTTCCCCTCACACCCATCTCTTTAATAAAGTGTTATTATGTTTAAGAATCTTTAAAATAAAATTTTGCAGTATATTTATATTTTAATTGATTGGTTAGTAATAATAATTGTAAAGAAAACTCAAGCCAGAAGAAATTGTTTTAATACTTGAAGTCTTTTATTACAGAAAATAAAGAGAAGTTTATTTTTAATTCATAGGCAGATTTTTGTTGAGGAAAAATATAACACTGTCCAGTAAAAAACTTTCAAACATAAAATACGTTAGAAATAATTTGTGTGAGGGGCGTTTGGGTGGCTCAGTTTGTTAAGTGTACAACTCTTGACTTCGGCTCAAGTCATTATTTCACGGTTTCTGAGTTCAGCCCTGTGTTGGGCTCTGTGCTGATAGCCCAGAACCTGCTTGGGATTCTCTCTCCCTCTCTGTCTACCCCACCTCAAAAATATATAAATAAACTTTTAAAAATTCAATATTTACAATATGTTAGAAGTTACTCCTTTGCAACTATTTAGACTTACGGTGAAAGATTTTAAGTATCAATTTAAGGATGTGCCAAGGGATGTATAGCTTTCAAAATTTTCTTGGGGGTCTGCAAATAAAAAAGCGAGATTTCAATGACACATTACCCCCATTGATGAAGGGGCTACATTCTGAAAGTACACTTTTTAAATTAATCTATCTATCTATTTATTATTTTGTTACTTTGGGGCCGCACCCAGCACAGAGCCCAGCACAGGACTTGAACTCACAACACCAAAATCAAGACCTGAGCTGAGATCAACAGTTGGACGCTTAATCACCAAGCCACTCAGGCACCCCACAAAAGTGTATTTTAAAAGAAATCAAATTCTTTTTTTTTTTTCAACATTTATTTATTTTTGGGACAGAGAGAGACAGAGCATGAACGGGGGAGGGGCAGAGAGAGAGGGAGACACAGAATCGGAAACAGGCTCCAGGCTCTGAGCCATCAGCCCAGAGCCCGACGCGGGGCTCGAACTCACGGACCGCGAGATCGTGACCTGGCTGAAGTCGGACGCTTAACCAACTGCGCCACCCAGGCGCCCCAAAAGAAATCAAATTCTTAATTGCCAGAGGTCACTGAATGTTAACGTGGGAGGAAGAAGTGTGGTACTGTGTTTAGATGCTGTCATTGGCCTTTAATGCCTATGTTTTAAGTCAGTATAAGTGTGTTCAGCTGCTGTGTTCTAAACAGGCAAGCAAAGAAAAGGAAAGGGAGGCAGAGGATGGTTGGGTTTTTAGCAGTCTATGTTAGGGAGGGCAGAGTAACAAGGGATATTCCCCTCCACCCCCAGCAATTATCCTAATAGGTCTACATAAGGTTTACCTGTAGATAATGCATGATTTCAAACTTCCTTTTTCTATCCCCGAAAAAGAAAATCTTTATGCTTGGTGATGTCCCAGTCTTAAGTAGGGGGTTATACCAGTACTTTGGGATTAGCCAGTGTTATAGTGTAAATTAACTTCAGTCATTTGATATATGTAAATTACATGTGATCATTTTTCTAGTTGATAGAAGAGTGGAATATGAAGGAAAGGGGTATCATGGAGTACAAGAGGGTGTTTGGGAAGGTGGGAAAGCAGAGAGGTATGCTTCGAAAGCTGCAAATAGAAGCAGAAAGTGAGGTGTTTTGGTCTTGCTAATGCATTACTTGACATGATTTATGAATGTTTTGGTTAATATTTAAAAATACTTCTGACTGCTTTATTAAGGAATTTGTATCTCTGAGGATTAGTTAACCTAAAATAGATCCCATTAAGTCAGATCAATATAAAAGCGGCCCATAGCTAGATCTACCAAATAAATTTAAAAGTCATTATGTTATGTAGATTTCCCTCCCCAAAGATGATAGAAATTAACCATATCAAATGATAGTTTGGGGTTATAAATGTCTTATATAGCAAGCATTTTTATTGAACTGGTTTTGAACTTAAAGAAAAGTAGAAAGAATTCTAATGTTATGTGATATTAAGATGAGTAATATGCTTTATCATGAGATTTCAGGCATGTGATTTGCCTTGTATCAAGCTCCTTTTTCTTGGCCTTACTTTCTTCATTTACCGGTGAGATGATAATGATCGTTGATAAGAGAGTTTTTTCTTGCCTCTCTTATAACGGTATTTTCAGTAATAAAAGAGGAATGCTTTAGCTTCCTCATAAAATGTTATGATATCCCCAAATTATAAACTTATGAATGAATTTTTAAAACACATTATGGCCATTTATGTTGTGCACTTGCCTATTTCAAGAACTTTTTGAAGTCAGACCAGTGACATTGTCAGTTTCTCCTTTCAAACTATTTCTTGTGGCATATGTTTATGACTGTCTTGGAGAAATCAATGTATTTTTTTCTTATTGAGAGATGTTAATATACCTATCATATAAAGATTTCTCAGCATTCGTATACCAGTTATTTTAAAATGCTGTCACGTCATACTGAATATAGAAAATGTCATTATTTTGTGTGATAATAAACAAATGCTTTAACAAGCTACAAAGTCACACAAATTTTGTTTTTCACTTTCAATTTAAAAAAATGGCATACTTATGTTACCTAATGTGAAAAGATTCCCTTAATATTTTTGTAGAACTTTGAATAAGAAAACAATTTACATTTTTACTTGAGGAAAGAGCCTAGACAAAATATACATGATGTAGATATAAATCAATACTATCTGTATTTACTAAGGAGAGCTGTGTGTGATTTTTGTCTTCCTGTATCTATAAACACTTTCAAGAGACAAGTAGTAAGTGTATGTCTAGGGACATGAAGGGATGCCCTTCATCTAAGGGGGTGGGTATAGCTTAGATTCGCATGTCAAGTTGCCTCCATAGAGAAGTGGTGAGGATTATAGCATCATTAGGAGGCTGCTTCATCTCTAGGTGTTGGGAGAGGTTAAAGTGGGCGTTGCCCTGGTTCATAATTGAGGATTATGACTCCGCGTAGGGGTGCCTGGGTAGCTCAGTCAGTTGGGTGGTGACTTTAACTCAGGTCATGATCTCACGGTCCTTGAGTTCAAGCCCTGCATTGGGCTCTGTCCTGACAGCTCAGAGCCTGGAGGCTGCTTTGGATTCTGTGTCTTCCTCTCTCTCTGCCCCTCCCCTGTTCATGTTCTCTCTCTCTCTCTCTCTCTCTCTTTCTCTCTCTCTCTCTCAAATATAAACATTAAAAAAAAAAAAGATTATGACTCCTTGTGAAAAACTCTAACATACTCCTTAAGTATAAAGTTCTATAATACTAGCAAGTATGCTTTTACTTCTATTATAAAGAATGGCATTTAAGTTTTAAACTAGCTTCATGTTGACTGGTTTGAAAGTACACGTTGAAATTCGTTATAAATGAAAGATGATGGAACTACCCTCAGGTCAAGGTGTGATTTTTAACCCTGAAATGGACCTTTGACGCAAACTGACAGTTACTTTTTTTTTTTTTCAACGTTTATTTATTTTGGGGACAGAGAGAGACAGAGCATGAACGGGGAAGGGGCAGAGAGAGAGGGAGACACAGAATCGGAAACAGGCTCCAGGCTCTGAGCCATCAGCCCAGAGCCCGACGCGGGACTCGAACTCACGGATCGCGAGATCGTGACCTGGCTGAAGTCGGACGCTTAACCGACTACGCCACCCAGGCGCCCCTGACAGTTACTTTTTAAGTTTAGGGTTTTCCAAAGAAGAATGAGTGAAAGTGCTTATTTCCTCTTAGGTACCGTATCTGCAACTTGGGAAGGCATCTGCTAAGTAATACTTTTCTGAGCAGAGAGAAGTATCTGATTAAAGATCAGAAGCTAAGTAAAAGATCAATAGCCTGGTCAATTGTGTTTCTTCTGCCAACCTAAACTTTATTAAAGCTTTACTAGCATTCATATTAAATAATCAATACTTGTCAGCATAACTTTTGAAAATAATATTCTCTGGTACTGGTACAAAAATAGACATGTATATCAATGGAGCAGAATAGAAAACCCAGAAATAAACCCACAATTATAAGGTCAATTAATATTCGACACAACAGGGAAGAATAGCCAGTGGGAAAAAGTGTCTCTTCAACAAATGGTGCTGGGAAAACTGGACAGCAACATGCAAAAGAATGAAACTGGACCCCTTTTTTTTAACTTGTTTTATTTTTTATTTTTTAAAATTTGCATCCAAGTTAGCATATAGTGCAACAATGATTTCAGGAGTAGATTCCTTAGTGCCCCTTAACCATTTAACCTATTCCCCCTCCCACAACCCCTCCAGTAACCCTTAGTTTGTTCTCCATATTTATGAGTCTCTTCTGTTTTGTCCCTCTGCCTGTTTTTATATTATTTTTGTTTCCCTTCCCTTATGTTCATCTGTTTTGTCTCTTAAAGTCTTCATATGAGTGAAGTCATATGACATTTGTCTTTCTTTAACTAATTTCACTTAGCATAATACCCTCCAGTTCCATCCACGTAGTTGCAAATGGCAATATTTCATTCTTTTTGATTGCCGAGTAATACTCCATTGTATGTATATACCACATCTTCTTTATGCATTCATAGTCGATGGACATTTGGGCTCTTTCCATACTTTGGCTATTGTTGATAGTGCTGCTATAAACATGGGGGTGCATGTTGGACCACTTTTTTTAAACCTATACACAAAAATAAGTTCAAAATGGATGAAAGACCTAAATGTGAGAGCTAAAGCCATAAAAATCCTAGAAGAGGGCACAGGCAGTAATTTCTCTGATGTTGGCCATAGCAGCTTTTTCTAGATTGTTCCCCTGAGGAAGGAAGACAAAAACAAATTTGAACTATTGGGACTACATCAAAATACAAAGCTTCTGCATGGGGCAGGAAACAATTGACAAAGCTAAAAGGCAAATTATGAATGGGAGAACATATTTGCAAATGACATACCTGATAAAAGGTTAGTATCCAAAATATATAAAGAATGTATACAACTCAACACCAAAAGAATAAATAATTCAATTGAAAAAATGGGCAGAAGACATGAACAGACATTTCTACAAAGAAGACATTTCTATAAAGAGGATAAAGAGATGGCCAACAGACACATGCAGAGATGCTCATTATCACTTACCAGAGAAATGCAAATCAAAACTACAATAAGGTATCACCCCACACCTGTTAGAATGGTCAAAATAAGAAACACAAGAAACAACAGGTATTGGTAAAGATGTGGAGAAAAAGGAACACTTTTGCACTGTTGGTGGAAATACAAACTGGCACAGCACTGTAGAAAACAGTTAAAAATTAAAAGTAGAGCTACCCTATGATCCAGCAATTGCACTACTGAGCATTTACCCAAAATATAAAAAAAACACTAATTCAAAGAGATACATACATCTGATATTTATAGCAGCATTATCAACAATAGCCAAATTATGGAAAGAGCCCAAATGCCCATCAACTGATGAATGGATAAAGAAGATGTGGTACCTATATACAATGGAATATTACTCAGCCATAAAAAGAATAAAATCTTGCCATGTGCAATGACATGGATGGAGTTAGTATAATGCTAAGCGAAGTAAGTTAAAGACAAATCCCCTATGATTTCACTCATATATGGAATTTAAGAAACAAACAAGCAAAGGAACAAAAGAGAGAGAGAAAGAGAAACCAAGAAAGAGACTGTTAACTATAGAGAATAAACTGATGACTACCAGAGGGGAGGTTGGAAGGGGGATGGGTTAAATAGGTGATGGAGATTGAGGAGTGCTCTTGTGATGAGCATTGGGTGATGTATGGAAATGTTGAATCACTATATTGTACACCTGAAACTAATATAACCTTACATGTTAACTTAGGAATTAAAAAACTTTTTAAAAAGCTGTCAAACCTTTTTATTGTACATCTTCTGGTGGCATAGGCTTTCTATCTTAACACCCAGCTTTTACTCCTTAACAGTCCAGTTCCTCTATGAATCTTTATTTAGGGGCGCCTGGGTGGCGCAGTCGGTTAAGCGTCCGACTTCAGCCAGGTCACGATCTCGCGGTCCGTGGGTTCGAGCCCCGCGTCGGGCTCTGGGCTGATGGCTCAGAGCCTGGAGCCTGTTTCCGATTCTGTGTCTCCCTCTCTCTCTGCCCCTCCCCCATTCATGCTCTGTCTCTCTCTGTCCCAAAAATAAATAAAAAACGTTGAAAAAAAATGGGGAAGGGGGGTGGTGGGGTGTGGGAGGATGGTCTGCTCATATATAGCCTTCTAAAGTGATTAGACAAAAGACAAAGAACATTATCATCACCCCATGCTGTAAAGCCCCCAATATGACAACAAGGCAGGGATAAAACAGTGGTTAAGAGCATCAGCTTGAGAGTCAGACATGCCAGGATCCAGGTCCTGGCTCTACCATGTTTGTGATATTTCCCTTTGGACAGCATACTCAGCCTAATTTTCCTTAACTGTACAATTGTGAAGATGATACAGTTATTTCATGGAGTTAGGAGAATGAGATGAAATAATGTATGCAGTGCACTTTGCTCTTTGTTTAGCTCATAATAAGAACAATGATAAGGAGAGCGTTAAGAAAATCATTTTTTTCTTTCTTTTAATGTTTATTTATTTGAGAGAATGAGCAATAGTGCACACAGGGGAGGGGCAGAGAGAGAGGGAGAGAGAGAATCCTAAGCAGGCTCCGCCCTATCAGTGCAGAACATGGAGCTCTATTACACGAACCGTGTATACACGAATCATGACTTCAGCTGAAATCAAGAGTCAGACACTTAATCGACTGAGCCCCCCAGACTCCCCAGAAAATCATTGTTTTCTATCATCTTTTTAATTTTTTCATATCAGAAAAGGGCAAATTCCCTAACCTAGACTGTTAATACTAGATCTCTAATTCTGTGAAGCTCTGAGTTTGCTAAAAGTTAATCTGCTATTAGCTTAAGATCAGTTTGGCTGTTCCTTACAGTGTATTTTGGCATTTATTCAAGGGCAGCAGATTTTTTTTTTT
>NW_024412388.1:79481718-79496940 GCF_014898765.1 Herpailurus yagouaroundi | reverse complement strand
GCGGGGCTCGAACTCACGGACCGCGAGATCGTGACCTGGCTGAAGTCGGACGCTTAACCGACTGCGCCACCCAGGCGCCCCTAAAATTGCTTTAAATTTAAATTGTTGGGTTTTTTTTAACTTTTATTTGTGGCTTTTTCCATGGATATTTCAATGTATCCCGTTATCTTGCCTTATGGAAATAAAGATAAAAGTATTTGAATTTGAATAAATTTTTCACTGATTTTTATTCATTTATAAAGATCCCAGTTAACACCTGGATTTAAAATTTATTTGTTTGAGAAAGTTTGTGACTGAAATTTAAATGCTGAAAATTAAATATCAATTTCTTAGGCTAAAGGAATAAATCTAGTTGAAGTTGCATTTATAGATCTTACTTGACTTAACAACAAGATTACATCCTGATCAACCCATAGTAAGTCAACAGTGCATTTAATATACCTAACCTCATAGCCTACCCTGGCTTACCTTAAACGTGCTCAGAACACTTACATTAGCCTGCAGTTGGGCAAAATCATCTGACAAAGTCTATTTAATAATACAGTGTTGAACAACTCACGTAATTTATCGAATACTGTACTGAAAGTGAAAAACACTGGTTTTATGGGTACAGAATAGATGTCAGTATCAGTTGTTTACCCTCATATTTGGGTGGCTAATTGGGAGCTGGGGCTACCACTGCCCAGCATCACAAGAGAGACTAGTAGCCTGGGGTATTGCTAGCCTGGGAAAAGCTCAACAGTCACAATTCGGATTGCATTTTCTACTGAATGTATGCTGCTTTCACACCATTGTAAAGTTGAACAATCGACATCGAGAACCGTCTGTAGTTAAAATGTCATTGTATGACACCAATGATCTTCATTCTTCATTTTATGAACTTTTTCAATCTTTCAGATACCTATTTAAAAATTGTTTTAAAATATTTATTTATTTTTGAGAGAGAGAGAGAATGTGAGCAGAGGAGGGGCAGAGAGAGAGCAAGACACAGAATCTAACATAGGCTCCAGGCCCCGAGCTGTCATCACAGAGCCTGATATGGGGCTGGAACTCACGAACCACAAGATCATGACCTGAGCTGAAGTTGGACGCTTATACCGACTGAGCCACTCAGATGCCCCAGTCTTTCAGAGACCTTTAACACCCTTTTCTCCTAACTTCCATATCCACTTATTAACAAATCCTAATAATTTCATTTTTATAATGTCTCTCAGATTTCACTGTTCATCTTACTGCATTTCCGCTGTCCTGCATTGCTGCAACAATGTCCTAAGTAGGCTCCCTGCCCTCTGTATTCCCTCTCATGCTAGTAAACCCAAATCCAGATCAATCTTTAAGCATCAGCTTTACTAGGCTCTATCTCTATTTAGAAATCTCAAGCCTTCTTAATTCAGTTCTCAATACTGTCAAGCATTTAAAGCCCTTTACATGTAATACTTTCTCTTCCAAATGAATTAATTCAGCAAATACTTTTTTGAGCATCTATGTGGGAGACACTGTGCAAAGGTTAAAAAAAAAAGAAACATCTTGCAAATGTATAATATCAGCATTAATGTTAACATCTCCAAGATTTTTTTTTTTTTTTTTTCCCATTTAGAAACTAGTTCTACTTCATTCCATTCTACTTAAACTATTCTTGGCTAGGGTAATCTGTGATCTCCCTATTGCCAGAGTCATCAGGCAGTTTTCCATTATAATTATTTACTTTTTTATGCCATTGGGTACTGTTGACCAGGCCTGCTTTCTTAATACTTTTTCCTTCCTCAGTTTCTAGGTGTAGAAACTACTCACGCTTTCTAGTTCTTCTTGAAACTTTTATTTTAAATTAAAAAACTTTTGGCGGGGGCACATGGGTGGCTCAGTTAAGTGTCCAACTCTTGATTTTGGATTAGGTCATGGTCTCACAGTTCATGAGGTTGAACCTTGCGTTGCACTCTGCTATGAGCTGGAACCCTCATCCGCTCTCTCTCTCTCTCTCCCTCTCTGTCCCTCCTCCGCTTGTGCATGCGCATGCTCTGTCTCTCTCTCTCTCTCTCTCTATCAAAATAAATAAATAAACATTAAAAAAAATCTTTTTAAGTAATCTCTACTCCCAATGTGGAGCTTGAATTCACAACCCTGAGATCAAGAGTCACATGCTCTAGTGACTGAGCCTGCCAGGCGCCCCAGAACTTTTTTTTTTTAAGGAACAAAGTTTAATTTTGTTAATCTTTGGATTATTCTCTATTTGTTTCTATATTCTTCCTTTCCTTCTATGAACTTGTTTTTGTTGTTGTTGTTTTTCTGTTCTTATTTCTAACTTCTTGAGATGTATGTTTGGCTATTTTTAAAAAAAATATACTTTATTTTATAGCAGTTTTAGATCCATAGCAAAATTGATTGGGAAGTAACGTTCCTATATACACCACACACACACAGCCTCCCCTGCTACTAATAATGCTCCCCACCAGAATAGGGGATTTGTTGAATTGATGAACCTACACCAATACTTCATTATCACCCAAAGTCTGTAGTTCATGTTAGAGTAGAGTTCATTCTTGGTGTTGTACATTGTATGGGGCTGGACAAATGTATAATGATATGTATCCACCATTACAATATCATATAAAATAGTATCACTGCCTTGAAAATCCTCTGTGCTCCATCCATTCATTCCTCCCACCCCTAACCTGTGGTAACCAGTGTTCTTTTTACTGTCTCCATAGTTTAGCCTTTTCCCAGAATATCATACAGGTGAAATTAATCAGATTTTTACTGATTACTTAATGATACACATTCAAGGTCCCTCCATGGCCCTAAATGGCTTGATAGCTCTTTTCTTTTTAAAGCTGAATAATATTTTATTTATACACTCATGAAGTGAAGGAAGTCTTGGTTGTTTCCAAATTTTGGCAGCTATGAGTAAAGCTGCTATAAACATAATGTAAAGGTTTTCAGTTAATTTGGGTAAACACAAAGGAGCATTACTGCTGGATTGTATAGTCAGAGTAAGTTTCATTTGTAAGAAACTACTGAACTGTTTTTTTCAGAGTGTGCCATTTTCCATTCCTGTCAGCAATATGAGAGTTCTGATTGATCCACATCCTCACCAGTTTTTGGGATTGTCAGTGTTTTGAATTTTAGCCATTCTAATAAATGCATGGTAGTATCTCATTATTGTTCTAATTTGCAGTTTCCTAATAGTGTATGATGTGGAACATCTTTTCATATATTTATTTGCCATTTGTATATGTTCTTTGCTGAGGTGTCTTCAGATCTTTTGACTCTGTGATTTTCAAACTTCTTTTCTGACCTGTGCCTTTAAGGCTGTAGATTCCCTGTTAGTTGCTTATTTGTATGAATTAAACCCTTTGAATTTTATTGAGACCAAATTTATACCTTAGCACCAAAAAAAAGTTCCACGTATGCTGAAAATAACATGTACGTAGCAGTGCTGGGTGAAATATTCTATATCAGGTTAAGTTTCCTACTCATGTTGTCATATTGTTCAAATCTTTTCCGGTCTTACTAATTTTATTTGTTTACCTATTTTACCAATTATTGAGAGAGGTGTTCAAATCTCTCACTACTATTGTGAATTTTCCAATTTCCCCTTATAGTTCTGTCCTTTTTGCTTTATGAATCTTGAGGTTGTACAGTTGGAATCTATTAATCTAAAAGTGCTGTATTTCATGATGATTTCTCATTTTATCATTAGGATATATTCCTTGCAGTCTGTTTTGGCTGGTGCTGGTATGGTTATATTATCACCTATAGTACCAGCTTTCAGTTTATAGTTGATCAGTGATAACTTTTTCCGTTCTTTTACTTTAAGCATTTTTGTATTCTTGAATTAGATGTGAGTCTTATGAATAGCACATCATTAGATTATATTTTGTTTTATTTTTATCTGTGATAATCTGTTTTTTAACAGGCTATTATCAGCTGTTTGTTTTAACAGGCTGTTTGTTTTTTTTAACAGCATTTTGTTCATTCATGTTTTATGTTGATCTGTTTGAGTTTGAATCTACTATCTTGTTTTGCCTCCCTTAATTTTGTAATGCTACTCTTCACACATTTCTGAATATTTGTTTGTGGGGCAGTGCTGTTTTCATTACTTAAATGCTCCTGATCCCCAGGATCTTATTATTTACCTTTTATTTTTCTATTTACTTTCCCTAGATGACTTTATTCATATTCATAATTTCAATTACTACTTATTTGCTGAGCTCTAAGCCTCAATATTCAAATGCCTCCTGACCTTCACCACTTGGAAGTCCTGTCACCACCCCAGATTCATCATTTCCAAAACCATACTTACCTTCTTTTACTCTAAAACTGGTCTGCTTTCTATATTTCCTGAATTGGTAAATATCACTACCTTTCCTCTTTCAGTATATCCTTGTCTCTGCTCTTTGTATGTCCAGTCTCCAGATCTTAGAGCCATCTCCTTTCTGTTCCCAAAGCTACTGCCTTATTTTAGGTCTTTTTCATAATTTGCCTAGTTCATCACAACAGTCTTCTTAATGGCCCCTGCTGCATTTATTCTTACATCACTACATTTTACTTTCCATTGCTTTCAGAATGAACTTGAAGGGTTTAAGCAGAAGAATGACATTAGATTTGCATCTTAGATATATAACTCTGAACATTTTCTGGTGAATATGGTAGACAGTTATGTAAGAAATCTAATGTCCTTTCATCTCTAGTAGATTCCCTAGAGCAATGACTTTTTTTTGTAATGCTTATTTATTTTGAGAGAGAGAGAAAGAGCGTGAGCGGGGGAGGGGCAGAGAGAGAGGGAGAGGAAGAGAATCCCAAGTAGGATTTGCACTGTCAGCACAGAGCCCAGTGTGGGGCTCAATCCCATGAACCGTAAGATACAGGTCATCAACCTGTATTGCTATATACTTCCCTCATGACTGATTTTGCTGCATTCCAAAGGTTTTGGACCATTGTATTTTCATTTTCATTTGTTTCCATGTATTTTTTAATTTCTTTTTTATTTCCTAGTTGACCCATGCATTCTTTAGTATGAAATCTTTAACCTCCATGTATTTGTGGTCTTTCCAAATTTTCTCTTGTGGTTGACTTCAAGTTTCATAGTGTTGTAGTCAGAAAATATGCATGGTATGATCTCAGTCTTTATGTACTTGTTGAGGCCTGATTTGTGACCTAGTATGTGATCTATTCTGGAGAATGTCTCATGTGCACTGGAAATGAATATATATTCCACTCCTTTAGGATGAAATGTTCTGAATATATCTGGTTCCAGTGTGTCATTCAAAGTCATTGTTTTCTTACTGATTTTCTGCTTAGGTGATCTGTCCCTTGCTGTAAGAGGGGTGTTAAAGTCCCCTACTATTATTGTAGTACTATCAATGAGTTCCTTTATGTTTGTTATTGTCTTATATATTTGGGTGCTTCCATCTAGGGGCATAAATATTTATAATTGTTAATTCTTTTTGTTGGTTGGACCCCTTTATACAGTGCCCTTTATACAGTGCCTTTCTTCCTGTTTTGTTACAGTCTTTGGTTTAAAATCTAGTTTGTCTGATGTTAAGTATTGTTACTCCAGCTTCCTTTTGACTTCCATTTGCATGCTAAATGGTTTTCCATCCCCTCACTTTCAATCTGCAGTGTCTTTATGTCTAAAATGAGTCTCTTGTAGGCAGCATATAGAACGGTCTTGTTTTATTTTTATTTTTTCAAACTGTATCCAGCTTTATTAAAGATACTTCTCATAAACAATCATGGTATTTCAGGCAGGACATTGGCAGCCAGTCATTAACACTATACAACAACTTTCAGACTCCCTTCTTCAATGGGCTACCAAAATCTGAAAGCTACTATAAAACCCAAAGAAGTCTTTATTTGATGCCCTGAATAGGGAAAGCTTAGAGTAAGGGTTGACATTTCACATTTAGCATGTTGTTTAACAACTTTTCACAAGCCATCCCTGACTTTCAAGTAATGAAATGAAAATGGCAGAATTATCATTCTGAAGATCTGACAGCTAACTAGAAAAGGAACTCTTTTGAGGGATACAATCTCAATGGTGACACCAGGTTGCCTGACATACTGGGAATCATTTTTGGGGGTTGGGTTCTAAAAGGTCTCTGGGTTAAATGGAGTCAAGTCTATGTTGAAGTCAGAAAGAGAGAAGAGGACATAAAAAATTAATTTTAGTTTTTCCATACCACAAGGCTATTATGTCAAGCCGGCTAGTGTGTGTCAACATCAAGGAATCCCTCCTCCTGGGAGCCAAGAGGAAGTTTCTCAAAACTAGAAGGGGAAGGTGTTTTTCCCTTTGTATCAGTCTAGCTTTGGAGATATTCTATTAGTGATGTGTACACTTCCCCCAAAACAACAATGAAGTGTCCTGTGTGCTAACAACATAGCTTAAAAAAAAATTAAAACAAAATTTTCCATTTTTGTAAAATTTGATAAAAAATAGTATTTCAAACTGTACAGTCACCAGAAGTACACAGTTATCAAAAGTGCACACACTTTACTTGGCATCTCCAGCACCTTCAACTTTCTGTGCCAGTATGTTTTAGCATCTCCGTTTTCTGCAGGGTTATTCCTGTCCTTGCCGTCATCAGTTTTCCTCTTTTTCTTTTTGGGTACCTTCTCTCCCTTCTTTGCAGGGGCCTTTTTAGACTTGGACTCTGGCTTTGGGGAGTGGGTTTAATAGATAACCATTCAGATCTTCTCTATAGCTTATCCTTTACCTTGGCTTTATCTCCTTCAGCATCCCCTTCGGCCTTTCTCTTGGGCATGGTGGTGACAGTGGCAGGATCTGGGTGCTGGATGCAGGGATGCAGTGGCATGCAGGCTTTGGCTGGTCTGTGGGTTGTTCTTGCCTCTTCTGCTTCCTAGATCGGTCTTGCTTTCTTATCCGTTTTGACACCCTGTGTCATTTGATTGGAGCATTTAGTCCATTTACATTCAGAGTAATTATTGATAGATATGAATTTAGTGCCATTTTATTATTCATTTTGTTGTTGTTTCTGGAGATTTTCTCTGTTCCTCTCTGGTCTTTGTTGCTTTTGGTCTTTCTTTCCCATTTAAAGTCCCCTTTAATATTTCTTGCAAAGCTGGTTTAGTGGTCACGAACTCCTTTAGTTTTGTTTGGGAAACTCTTTGTCTCTCCTTTTCTGGTTGGGTAGAGTATTCTTGGCTGCATATTTTTCCCATTCAGCACATTGAATATATCATGCCACTCCCTTCTTCCCTGCCAAGTTTCTGTGGAGAGATCTGCTGCTAACCTTATTTGTCTTCCCTTGTAAGTTAGGGACTTCTTTTGTCTTGTTGCTTTTAGGATTTTTTCTTTATCTCTATGTTATATCTTGGTATTGGCCTGCTTTTGTTGATTTTGATGGGACTTCTCTGCACCTCCTGGATTTGGATGTCTGTTTCCTTCCCCAGATTATGGATGTTTTCAGCTATAATTTCCTCAAATAAACCTTATGCCCCCCTTTCCCTCTCTTCTTCTTCCAGGACTCCTATGATATGAATGTTATTATGCTTTATGAAGTCACTGAGTTCCCTAAGTCTACTTTGATGATCTAATATTTTTCTTTCCTTCTTCTTCTAGGCTTCATTATTTTCCATAATTTTATCTTCTATATCACATATTCATTCCTCTGCTTCTCTCCTGTGGTCGTTACATCTAGTTGGTTTTGAATATCAGTTTTTTTCATTTTTCATTTTGGCCTGACTAGTTTTTAGATCTTTTATCTCTGTTGTAAGGGACTCCTGGGTGTCTTCCATACTTTTCTGAAGCCTAGGTAGTATCCTTATGATTGTCGCTTTAAATTCTGGATCAGGCGTATTACTTATATCTGTTTCGATTAAATCCTTGGTTATGATCTTTTCTTGTTCTTTCTTTGGGGATGATTTTTTCCATCTTGCATTTTGTCTAAATTTCTGTTTTCTTCTCTGTGTTAGGAAAGCCTATTATGTTCCTCTCCTGATAGTAATGACTTTATGAAGAAGAGGTCATACACTGTCCAGGGCCTGGCACTTCCAGAAGTGTCCCTGGTATATGTTGTGTGCACTCTGCTGCTGTGTTTGGCTGCTCTTTCCCTCAGGTCAGTTTTCTGCAGAGTTTCTCCTTGCCTGCAGTGGAGCGTGTTGGCCACTCCTTGACCAGAGTGTGGCAAGTTTTAACCAGGTGTGCTCTGGTCTGCTTATTAAATGAGATCTGGTGCTATTTCCACTAGAACTGAAGCTTTGCAGAATGCTATGGTCAGTAGACATGGTGTGTGTAGGGTGTTTGTGCTGCTCCTCTGGGGAAGAGACCCACTATGCTGTTCTTAGGCACACTTGCCTGAGAAAAGCAGCACCTGCAGAGTGCGGGGGAGGGGGGTTGGGCGAGGCTTGGTGTAAGCTATCTAGGGCCACTTGGCACTGTGCTACTTATTGAAGGTAGTTTATCCTGAGGGGTAGGGGAGAGAAATGGTGCCAGCCCCCTCCATCATCCCCTGAGAGGGTAGTTCCTGCTCACTACTGTCCAGGAAGCCCTCCCAGGAGAATGAACAGTCTCCCCTCATGTGTCCCAGGTGTCCCTCAGATCCCTACCTTCATCCTATCTGTCCTGGCTGTCTCCCTGCCTGGCAGCACAGAGCATCTTGGGCTCCATCCCAGGCAGGCTGGCTGAGTTTTAAAACTCTAAATTTTAGGGATCTGGTGTGGTGGGGACCCTCTCTGGCTTCTGGAGGAGGATCTCACCAAGCTGAAACTGATGCAGGTTTGTCCCAGAAGGGCAGTAGCACCAAAGCGCAGGGGCATGGGGTTTGGAGTAAAGCATAGCAAAAAGCCAGTGTCCAGGTTAGCTGCCCTCAGCAGCTGTCTCTGAACCTATGCTGAGGAGCAGGGGAGAGAAATAGTGTCTGCTGGATCTTTTGTCCCTGGAGAAGCAATGCCATTTCTCCCAGATGTGTTCCAAGAAGGAGGAACTATCTCTCTCAGTGTGTCCCAGGGGATCCTCAGTCATCTGCCCTGGAGCGATCTGCCCTTCTTCTCCATAGGAACACTGCAGTGCCTTCTGGGCTCTACACCAACCATGCCATGGGCCTCTAAAATTCCAGTCTTTGAGCCCCACTGGTTGTAAAAACTCATGAAAATCGACCCTCTTGTTTTCCCAATCAGTGGCTTTGGGGAAATTTTTTCCTTGTGTGATCCCTGTGGGTTCCCCCTTCTCTCAATCTCTCTCTCTCTCTCTCTCTCTCTCTCTCTCTCTCTCTTTCTTGCCTCTCCGTGACCTGGGCTCCCTCCTCTCCGCAGCACCTGCAATCCATTTCTCCTCCAATCCATGCCTCCATACCACCTACCTTCCATGATGTGGCCTCTTCTCTTCCTCTAGTTGTTCAGTTTGTTCTGTCAGTCCTCAGATTGACTTCTTGGGTATTCAGGATGATTTAATATTTATATAGCTGTGGCTGAAGGAGGAGGCAAGCCAAGGGTCCTCTTACTGCTCTAGCATCTTAGCTCTGCCTCCTCGAACTTACAACGCTTTTAGAACAAATGCAGGAGAATGCCATTATGAAGAATTAAAGGAATAACAACTTGAAAATCATTTAGTATAAGATCTATAAGAAATTTAAAAACATTTCTGTTATCCTTTGTTGATGCAGGAAGACCTGGCCTGTATTGAACTGAAGCATAAAAGCATAAGAAACGAGAAGGCTGAGATAAAAGGGGGCAGTAAGGTTGGATAGGTATAGGTAAACTGAACATGCAGTAGCAGAATTAAGATACGAATTGGAGACAGTAAAAGGTAGAATTCACACTGAGGTGTGCTGAAGCAATGATGTGGAAAACACATTTAAGAAATGTTCTGGGAACATAGGGAAAAATAAAAGATGAAAACTGTGGAAGAGATGGTAGCATATGGATGGTATCAGAAGTCAGAAGGTGAGCCAGTGTTCAGGAGAGAAGACCAACTACAGTGTGGTGCCTAGCTTCATGTTGTTTCATTCACAAAGGTAGCAGACATTCCTATGTGCCAGGCAGGGTTCAAAACTATGCCGACATTTCACACAACCTCTTGAAGAAAAAAAAATTAGTTGATTGAAAAACAAATAAAAATGAAGAACTTAAGAACAGAACGTATGTTTTGAAAGACCTGGCAGAGTTCCTACAGGACTGCCAGTATACAGAGGCCACACAGGTTCTTAGTACAGCCCTCATCCTAGCAAACCACACAGCTGGAATGGAGCACACTCACGAATCTGAAAGAATGTGTATCTTGTGGTATCTGGATCAAACTTAAAAGCAGACAGTTTCCTCATGAGTTGTTATTCCCACTGGACAAAATTGTGTAATTGGGCACAAACAATTCATCTGGAAAATCCTCTCCCTCAGGCACTGTTTACCACAAGATCCAGAAGTTCAAATAAATAATATTACAGTACAGTAATTAAAGAAAAAATAGGCTTCTCAGAAAAAAAAAAAAAAGACTGAAAGGAACTACTTCAAAGTGTTAATGATTACTACAAGACTATGATTTTTTAATTTTATGCTTTATTTTTCAGCTTTTGAAATGAGCATGTATTATTTTCAGTGAAAAAAAACTAAAGAAAACTTGATGAAATGCTATTACTAAGCAAGGAAAAAAGCATACAAAATAGTGGAACAAGAGAGCCAAAAACAATTAAGATTTCATTAAATGGTAAAATGAGAGAATACAAATATTATTCAAAATACAGCATTAGCTAAAACAATGTAAAAGGAGACATTTAAAATATTAACCTCTTCCATTTTTCAAAATTCTTTAACTTTAACAGTAGACCATAAGACAAATGTGACATCTTAATAGTCTTGTGCAATGGCTTCCAACCTGAAGTAAACAATAAGAGGGCATTCTGATTACCTTCAGTGTGATGGATTTCCAATAGGAGAATTCAGAGGTTGAGAACAGAATTCCTGGTCTCTTGCCTTGTACCTTCTGTAAATGACTTCCTTAAGTGCTTTTTAGCAACTACCCTGATTTGACACTTGAAAATGGAGGCAGGATGAAACCGTTAGCCACACCCACACCTAACAGGCACCATCTCTAGCAAGTAGTAGCCCACCAGGTCACCTCTGCTTCTCAGAGATCTGAATATAAATGCAGAAGCCTACTATCTTGCTGGCTCTGGACAACTCCACATGTTCCTTCCCTGCCTGCCAACCCTGGGCAACACAAGGTAATTAACTTCAAGCACTTATGTTGGGAGTCTTGTCTGCTCTAGCTAGGAATCGTTAACAGCTCACCTCTTGCTTGAGGACTCCTTGGAAAGTTTTCTGTATATGCTACTTCTGACTCAGGAAATCTTTCCAGACACCTCCCCTGACCTCATCTGTCAGAATCTTGTAGGTCTTTCACTTTGGATCCAGTTCTTGCCCACCGCCCAGCCCTAAGGAATTATCTTTCGTCAGACTGTTCTTATTCCTGAGACATCCTGCCTGACACTTTACCCCACAGCCACTGTCCTGCCTGAGTCTGGTTCCTAGGTTGCCACTCTCCTACTATCCTCAAGGGCATTTAGAATGTAGCACATTGTCTTTTTTTTTTTTTTTTAAACTCCCTTCCACCAAAATCTCCTGATTAGTAAGCTTGTATATACCGCCTTGTTCTACTTCAGATTTTTAAATTTTTTTTTTAAACGTTTATTTATTTTTGGGACAGAGAGAGACAGAGCATGAATGGGGGAGGGGCAGAGAGAGAGGGAGACACAGAATCAGAAACAGGCTCCAGGCTCCGAGCCATCAGCCCAGAGCCTGATGCGGGGCTCGAACTCACGGACCGCGAGATCGTGACCTGGCTGAAGTCGGACGCTTAACCGACTGCGCCACCCAGGCACCCCTACTTCAGATTTTTAAACAAATACATGATCTGTAAATATCTCTGGACGTGGTCTGATATTCTCATCTTTGCTTTCTGCTTTCATTCCCTCCTTTTCTGGGAAATCTTTAACGATTTTTTTTTTATCCTGAGTGTGTTTCTATAGCACTTAAAAATGAAATGAAAACAATTGCTTTCTCAACACAATTGTAAACTCTTTGTGGGCTGGAATGGTGGCTCATACTTTTCTCATGCAACATAGGACAAAGCAATCTGGGATTTCAAATAATAATAATAATAATAAAGTGTCCATAACAGCAGCAGGTAAATATTTCTCTGACTTCACATTAGCCTCCCAACTGTGGAAACTTTGGCTTCCTTCAAACTCTTTCACAATTAGGTCAGAGTCACCAGGGATAGCTCAAATCTGCCTTGGAATACAGTTTTCTGGGCTACTTCGTGGGTAGCCATTTCCTCCAGTCTGGATCCCTAAATGTTTTTCTCTCTGCCACCACATCCCACACCTCTTTCCTTCCTCTTACACTCTGGCTACTCTGGTAAAATCTTCTGCCACCCTCATGCTCTGATGCACAATGTCCTCCAAGATCCAGTTCTCTTTGGTTCTTCTTCTGGTCCAGTTAAAGACACAGTATTGGGGCGCCTGGGTGGCGCAGTCGGTTAAGCGTCCGACTTCAGCCAGGTCACGATCTCACGGTCCGTGAGTTTGAGCCCCGCGTCGGGCTCTGGGCTGATGGCTTGGAGCCTGGAGCCTGTTTCCGATTCTGTGTCTCCCTCTCTCTCTGCCCCTCCCCCATTCATGCTCTGTCTCTCTCTGTCCCAAAAATAAGTAAACGTTGAAAAAAAAAAATTTAAAGACACAGTATTGGCTACCTCTCCAAAACCAACTTACTGTCCTTACTGTAGCTTATGTGCTAGGATTCAGTTCCCCTTAGAATGAGTGATTTCCCAGGAGGATACTTGAGCCGTAAAGCAACTAGTCCCCTTCATGGACACCCATCAACAAAACATATTAAGGCATGCCTTGATCATCTAAGAGCCCAGGGACCATCTTCTTCAGGAAGTCTTTCCCAAATTCTCCCTCTCCCCACCACCATCACCCCCAGCTAGATAATATACATCTCTTCCTTATCCCCACGTATTCTGAACATATCCTGGATATAGGTTTTATCATGTTATATGATGATTATCTTATTATGAACCTGATTTCCCATCTCAGCTATGAGCCCTTTCAGGGAGAGAAACATGTCTCATGCATGTTTTTTAAAGTTTATTTATTTATTTTTCCAAGAGCAGAATGCAAGTGGGGGAGGGGCAGAGAGAGAGGGAGAATCCCAAGCTGGCTCTGTGCAGCAGAGCTTGACATGAAGCTCGAACTCACAAAACTGTGAGATCATGACCTGAGCCAAAGTTGGACACTTAACCGACTGAGCCCCCCAGACCCCCCAGGCATTTTTGAATTCCAAGTGCCTACCTTAATTCTTGGCACTAAGATTCCATAGAGTCTCAAGCTGGGCCCCTAAGGTGCTTATGTGCACCACAATTGATTTGGCTCAAACAATACCTGGTTTCGATTAATGGCAGTTTTTCCTTTAAGAATTTCATGCCAAAGTGGTTTATTATTTCTTTCCTTTAAAATTTATGTCAAAAAATTTATCAAACAATTGGTGAGTACTGTATGTCCTAAGACCTGCCCTACTCCCTGGAGATATGGAGAAAAATGAGACATGGTTCCTGCTCGAGGAGGTGACAGAAACTTCCTTGGGTTTCCTGCCCTCCATTTCTCCATTCTTTCCTCCCATTATTCCTTAACTGGATAAATTTTTACCAAGCCTGAAATTGTCTAATGGAATAAATACATGTAGTAGGTTAATTACAACACAGTACACTCAGTGCAACAGTAGAAGTTTTGTTCCAGGTGTAGAGATAGAACAGGAGAAAGCATCATACAGTTTTTAGGGTGGACATGGGGGATCTTGGAGGAGGTGGCTTCTGAGTGGGTTATAAAGGATGGAAAGGTAATCCAGATGCTCAGATGCGTGAAGGGTACTGCTGAGAGAAGAAAACATGTGAAAGCCCTAGAGATGTAAATAGCACTTGTGTGTTTCAGAAGCATTAATACTCTGGTATCTCTGCAGCATGAAGTTCTGTAGAGTGGGGATGGTGTGGGCTGGGGTGGGAGATGAAGCAAGGCTAATAGGCAGTTTTCAGGGCTATGGTCTTTAATGTTTGAGCAACTGTTTAGTTAAGAGAATGGTAGAATCCAGTATAGCTGGTGATATTAATAATCCAAGTGTGAAGCCATATATTGCTATTTTTTATCCTCTTCCCTCATAGAATTAATAAGCAAGGTTTTGTGATCATCTGGCTACATTTTAGTAGTCATTGTATTGTTAGATAAAAGTGAAAAGAAGACATTTCCTGGAATTTACGGTCCTGTGGAGAACACAGAATATACCCACACAGTTTAGAGCACTTACCAAGCAATCTACAAACTAGTGCAAACTAAAATTGTAAAGACAACATGTCAGCACAATCTTGACATTGGATTATAGGAATGATTAGGAAAGTGTGGGGTTATGAAGAGGCAACCTCATTTTTGGCTTAAGAAAAACAATTTCCATCAGAGCTAGCTGCAAAATTGAGGAATGGACTTGTAAATTAGAAACTTTTTAATGTTCTATAGTCTCTAGTCAAGAACTGGCCTTCTAAGTTAGACCAACAAACATTTATTTATCTTTGAGTTTTATAGTGTAAGCAGGAGACAAATTTATTTTTTCTGTATATTTTCCATTAATTTCATTTTTGTGTACTTCTAGATACTCAGTTTGCTTGAGAGATTGTTTATTGCTTATTTGTGTTTCTGTCAAGCCCCTCAGTCTAGACCACACAGAGATTATCTTAGCCTCTCCTTTCATCCCTTTACTATAAAAAATGTACCACTTCTGCTTTTTTCCTTGTGGAATGTGTTAACCCAATATCCTTTCCTTGTCCCATTGGTCCTCATATCCTGCAGCCCTCTACTTGGATATTCTTTCCTTCCATGGAAGTAGTGTGGACTTTTATCAGGCCGTAGGGTTTCTGCGTGGGCCATCCTAGAGCCTCTGATCATTAATATACATTTCACACTTATGTAAACTCAAATTTAGGAGGTAACATGTTTTATCAATCCTCCAGGAAACCTTTCCCTTTCTATTTGTATCCTTTATAAATTATTTAAGTTTGACAATGAACATTTGCTATTTTTATAACTAAAAAGTAAAAGTGATTCCATCATAAAAAATAAAATTTAATAATAGAGGCTTTAGTACCATTTCATGTTTGTTAAATTAACCTGTATATATCCACACACACACACACACACACACACACACACACACACACACACACAC